>NW_008332039.1:173860-183394 GCF_000622305.1 Nannospalax galili | reverse complement strand
ATCCTTACCCTAAGCCTGCCCCTAATCCTCTTGTTAATTATATCCCTAAACTTACGCCTAGACCTACACCTAACCCCAACACTGACTCTAAACTAACCCTAACTCTTACAGTAAATGTAATCCTAAACATAAACTTAGCCCTATCCCTAAACATAACCCTAGCCCTACTCCTAACACTAACCCAAAGTGTAAGCAAACCCTAATACTAACCCTAAATATATACCCTAGACCCAACCTGATCCTAATCAAAACCTTAACCCTAATATTTGGCCTACCCCTATGCCTAACAATAAAACTAAGCCTAACCTTGAACATAACCCTAACCCTATGCTAACCCTAACCCTAACCCTAACCCTAAACTTAAACCTAAGCATCACCCTAAGTATTGCGCTAGCCTTAAACTTAACCCTAAACCCACCTGTATCACTAACAGTAATTCTAAACCTAAACCTGGACCTAAACCTAACCCCAACCCTAAAACTAAATGTAGCCCTAACCATAAACTAACCCTAACCATAAAACTAAATCTATCCCTAAACATAACACTAGTCCTAAACTCAACCCTACCTCAAACCTATCCAAGCTCTAACACTAACCATAAATATGTGCCCTAAACCCAAATCTTAACACTAAACCTTGCCCTAACCCCTAAGATTACTGTAAAACGAAGCCTAAACCTACACATAAACGTAGACCAAAACCTACCTCTAAATCTAATGCTAATACCAAACTTCAATATATAACCTAGACTCAGTCCTAACCCTAGTCCTATCCGGAAACCTAGCACAAAACAGAACCCTAATCAATACCCTAAAACTAATTTTCTGCCTAACCTTAACCCTAACCTACTATTAAATTTTGACTTAATCTTAACTCTAGCCTAACCCTAATTCTAAACGTGAACCTAACCCTAGAACCAATCCTTACCATAATCCTAATCATAATCCAAAAACCTAACCTTGCCCTAATCCTAAATCAACCAAAGCCCAACCCTAACCCTAGCCCTAACTGTAAAACTAATCCTAATTCTAGCCCTAACATAAACATAACCATATAAATGACCCTAGCTCTAACCCTAATGCTAGGTGTAACACTAATGCCATTCCTAACCCTAACTTAAGCCTAAACCTAATGTAGCTCTAACCCTAAACCTAACATTAACCCTAAATACAATCCTATCTCTGATCATAGTCCTATCTCTAGCCCTAATCCTTTTCCTAGCCCAAAACTTACCCCAACCTTAAACCTAAGCCTAAACCTAAACATAACCATAGCCCTAACCTTAATATTAAACTAGCCCCAACACTTATCCTAACCCTATCCCTAATCCTTACCCTAACCGTAACCCTAAACCTAAACCTAACTGCAGCACTAGACCTAAACCTAAACCTAACCTTAAATATAAACTTAAACCTAAGCATAATCATAACCCTAAAAAAAACCCTAAGCCTAACGCTCACCCTCAACTTACTGCAGCCCTTGTCCTAACCCTAACTCTTACAATCTCCTTAAAGTTGACACTCTCCCAAAACATAATCCTAGCACTGACCCTAATCCTTAGACTACAACAATTTTACCCTAGTCTTAAACATAGCCATAATCCTAAACCTAACCCTAACCCTAACCATAGCACTAGTTCTAAACCTAAACATAACCCTAGCCTTAACCCTAACCATAATAATGTCAGACCTAACCCTAGCCCTAAACATCAAGATAACCCTCATAGTAATAGTAAACACTGATCTTATCCTAAACTATCCCTAGCCCTAACCATAAACCTAACCAGAAATCTAGCCCTATCCTTAACTCTAATTCAAACCCTAAAAGTATCCGTAGATGAAAACCAAACAGTAGCCCTGAACATAACCCTATCTTAATCCTAAAACAAACCCTTCCCCTAATCCTAACCCTAACCATAAACCTGACCATAAAAATAGCCACAACCTAATGAGAATCCTAAGCCTTTTTCAAGCCATAACCCTCAAGATAACATTACCCCTAATTCTAAACCTAAACCTCTCCCTAACACTAACCCAAACATTACCTCTAACCAAACCTCTAACACCAATACTAACTCTAAATGTAGACCAAGCCATAAAACTAACCCTAAAGCTCCCTCTAAGCCTAAATTTAGGCTTATGGTTAGGGATAGGGTTAGGGTTAGGCTTAGGGTTGTGCTTAGGTTTAGGTCTAGGCATAGGCATAAGGTTAGGATGAGTGTTAGGCTAATAACTAACAGTAAAACTAGCCCTATCCCTAAACATACACATAGCCCTAATCCTAATCCTAATCTTAACCTAAATTGTAACCAAAACCATAATACTAATCCTAATTATATACTTTAGAACCAAACCTAACATTAACCAAAGTTTTAACCGTAAACCTTGTCTGAACCCTAAAACTAACCCTAACCCTACACTAACCCTCAACGTAAATGTACCCCTAACAGCAACCTGAACCCTAACCCTCAATATATAACCTAGACCCAAACCTAACCATAACTCTATCCAGAACCTTAGGCCTAAATGTAAATTTAATCATAACCCTAAAAACTATCCTAGTCCTAACCCTCACTCTAACCCTAGCACTAACATTAACCCTAACGCTAACCCTAATCTGAAACATAAATTTAGACCCAAAACTAATTCAAATTCCAACCCTTACCCTAACCTTAACCCTAACCCTAACCATAACCCTAAGCCTAGTCCTAGTCCTAACCCTAAACCTAGCTGGAAGTCTAGCCCTAACACTAAACCTTATCATAACCATAGTCTTAACCCAAATACTAAATATAGACCTAATATTAAACTTTGATCTAATCATAATCCTAGCCCTAACCCTATTCCCAACCCTAAACCTATCCCTCTACCTAACTCAAACCTTAGCCCTAAACCTAATCCTAAACCTAAACTTAACCCTAAACCAAATCCTAACAGTAATCCTAACTATAGTACTCACTGTAAACCTAACCCTAAACTGAAACATAATATCCCTGAAAGTAATACTAGTGTTACCTCTATTCCTAACGCTAAACACAACTCTAGACATAATCCTTACCTAAACTAAACCTAATCCTAACCATAACCCTAAATATAATCACAGCCAAACTTCTAAGATTAAACCTACCCTAAAAATAATCCTAGCCGTACTCCTCATCCTAACTTTAATTCCAACAAACCCTAAGCTTAGCACTAACCATAACTGAAATCCTAACTCTTATCCTAACCCTAACGCTAACCCTAAACCTAAATCTAATACTAATCCCACACTTAGCCCAAAGCCTAATCCTACAACTAACCCTAACTGTAATCCTAAACCCTAATCATAATCCTAATGTTAAATCCTAGACCTAACCTTAAGCCTAACTTTAATGTTAAGCTTTGCCCTAAACCTATCTCTAACACTATGGAGAGCCATAAAATTATCCCTAGCCCCATCCTTAAAACTGACCCTAAGCCTAACCCTTAACCTAAACCTAACACTACCCCTAACCCAGACCCTAACTGTAACCCTCACCCTAAACTTAACCATAGCCCTGACACCAACACTAAACCTAGCCTTAACCCTAATCTAAACCCTAACACTAATCCTAACTCTAATCCTAATCCTAACCCTAGACCTAGCACTAACCCTAGCCCAAAATCTAACCCTAACCTAGCTCAAAAGCTAATCCGTGTCATAAACCATAAACTACTGCTATACCTAACGCTAAATCTAATATTAACCTTTGACTTAACCCTAACCCTAACACATGTGCTAGCCATAAACGTAATGAAAATTCTAGCCCTAGACCTAACCATAAACATAATCCTAAAACTAAACCTCCCCAAACACTTAACCCTTAACCTAACACTAATCTTAAACTTAACCCCAACAGTAACGTTACCCTAACTCTAAACCTACCTGTACACCTAACCGAATCCTTGCCCTAACCCTAAAAGTAATCCTACACTTAAACTTAACACTAAAAATAATCCTAATGCTTAAACAAACTATAACACTAAACATACCCTAGACCTAGCCCTAAGCCAAGCCCTATCCCTAATCCTAACGCTAAACCTAACCCTAACCATAACACTAGACATAACCCTAGTCTGAACATCCACCTTAATCCTACATTTAAGCCTAACCATACACATAACCCTAGCACTAACCAAACCTCTAACCCTAAAATAACCAGAGCCTTAACCCCAACACTTGTCCATAACCTAACTCTAACCCTAACCCTAGCACTAACCTAACCCAAATCCTAACAATTAACCTAACCCTTACGCTAACCCTAAGTCTAAACATAGCCCTAACCCTAAAGCTAAATCCAAATGTGAGCCTAACCCTACAAGTAACCCTAACCCTTACCCTAACCCTAACCCTAACTCTAATCCTAACCCTAAATATAACCCTAGAATCAATCCTAAACGTAACTATCTTGTTAACGCTAATACAACCCCTCGCCCTAACCCTAAACTTGACCATAACTCTAGCGTTAAACCTAACCCTAAACACAATCTTAAAACTAACACTAGGCATAAGACTATCCCTAACCCAATATTAACCTCTGACCTAAGCCTAGCCCTTATGGTAGTCCTAGCCATAAATCTAACCTTAAAACAATCCCTAAACATAACTCAAATCCTACCATAACCCGAACCCTAAATTGTGCTGTAGCTCTACCCATAAATCAAACCTTAAATATTTTCCTAACCCTAACTCTAACCCTAAACCTAAACACAACCCTAGCCCTAAACTTAAACTTAGCCTTAAACCTAAACCTAATCCTCCATATAATCTAAGCCCTAAAATTACCTCTAATCCTAAATCTAACCCTTACACTAGCCCTAACCCTAATTATGACCCTAATCCTACCCAAAAATCTAACCCTAACTGTATCCCTATCACTGCCTCTAACAATAAAAATAATCCTAACCCTAGCCATAGGCCTAATCCTGCCGATAAATGTAGCCCTAATCTAAATCTAAACATAAACATAAACCAGCCCTAATACTAAACCTAAACCTAGCCCTAAACCTAACCTAATAACCAACCCTTACCATAGCCCTAATCCTAAACCTAGCCATAATCCTAATTTGAGCTGTAATCCGACATCTAAACTAAACCCTAAAACTTACCTAATTGTAATGGTGCTTCTGTACCTGTTACCCTAATCAAAACCTTAAGATTAAACTGTAACTAAACCTCACCCTAACTGTAATATTAAACTTTGATGTAACCCTAACCCTATTCCTAGCATAAATATAAGCCTAAGCCTAGCCCTAAACATAAACCTAACCGTAAATTTATCCCTAAACCTAATCCTAGAGTGAATCCTAAACCTAACGAAAATCGTAATCTTAGCACTTAACCTCACCTTACCACTAAATACAACACTAGCCCTAACCCTAACCCTATCCCTAATACTAACTCTAACCCTAACCCTAAACCTAACCCTAACCACAAACATAATCCTAGAACTATCATGAACCTTAAACCTAATCCTAAATTTACACCTCTGCATAACCCTAGCCTTAAAATTACCTCTAACCCTAAGTCTAAATCTAATCCTAGCCCTAAACCTATACCTAACCTTAGCCCTATCCATAACATTAATCTTAACCCTTAACCTAACACTAACCCTTAACAGTACCGTGACCCTAACCCTAAACATTAACCTATCCCCTATTCAGCACTAACCTAGCACTAACCCTACCTCAAATCCTAAATCTAACCCTAACCCTAACCCTAGGCCTAACCCTAACCATAATCAAAATCCTATATCCAGTCCTAGAACTAACCCTAAACCTAAGCCTAGTATTAACATTTGTCCTAACTTTAACCCTGACTTTAGACCTAACCTTAATCTAACCCTAACCCTATCCTCTTACCATAATCCTAGACCCAACACTAACCCTAACACTAATCGAGATCCTACCCATAATCCTACCCCAAGGCCTAAACCTAAACAATAAACCTAAACCTGACCCTAGACCTAAGCCCTCTCCTAATCCTAAACCTAAAAATAACTGTGCCCTACCTCTAACCTCAACCCTAACCCTAAGTCTAATCATAACCGTAGCCCTAGCCCTAGACCTAAACCTAACCCTAAAATTAATCATATTCCTAGCCTTAAGTATAACCCTAATATTCAACATTGACCTAAACCTAACTCTAACACTAGTCCTAGGCATAAACCAAACCCTAACCACAGCCCTAAACATAACCTGAACCCTAAGCCTAAACCTCACCCTTAACCTAACCCTAGCCCCCAAACTCACCCTACTCTAGTCATAATCATAATCCAAAAGTTTACAAAACCTTAACCCTAAACATAACCCTAGAAATAACCCTAAACCTAAACCTAACCCTAAACCTAATCCTAAACTTAGTCCTAGGCCTAAACCTAACCTTAAGCCTAGCCTTAACCCTAACCCTAACCAAAACACCAATCCTCACCCAATCTAATCCTGCACTGACCCAAACCCAAGCCCTAACCATAACCCTAAACATAAGCCGACCTTAACCCCTACATTATCCCTCACCAAAACCCAACCCCTAAACTTAACCCTACCTTAACCCTAACTCTAAACCTAAGCCCAAACATACATGTAACCCTAGCTCTAACCCTACCTCTAACCCTAACCTTAATCCTAGACCTAACACTAAACCTAACAGTAATCCTAGCCCTACTCATAACCTTAAGCAGAAAAATTAACCTAACTTTCACAATAAACATAACCCTAGCCCTGATCCTAACCCTAACCCTAAGGCTCACCTTAGTCCTAGCCCTAAACTTAAACCTAAACCTAGACCTAAATGTAACCTTAATAATAACCCTAAACTTAACTGTCCCTAACCCTAACCCGAAAACTAATTCTAACACTATGCCTAAAACAAAACATAACCCTAAACATAACCCTACCTCTAATGAAAACCTCACACTAACCATAAGTGTAGCCCTTGACTTAAGCCTAACTCTAACCTAATAATAACTATTGACCTAACCCTAGTCCTACCACAAGCCCTAGAAATAAACCTAGCCCTAATTCAAGCCCTAGGCATAATCATAAACCTAATCCTAACCATAAGCCAACACCTACAGGTAACCCTAAACCTGGTCAAAACACTAATTCTAAATCTAAACCTAATCCTAGACTGAAACCTAAACCTTACCCTAAATGTAACCTTACTCCTAAGCTAAACCTAAATATGTACGATAGAAACAACCTGAAACCTAACCAAAACTTTAACCGTAAACCGAATCTTAACCATGCACATAATTCTAGACCTATCCATAGCTCTAACTCTAACCCAAAACCTAAACCTAACCCTACGCCTATCCCTCAGCCTTAAAGTAATCCTAGCCCTAACCATAAGCCTTATCCTAACCCAGAGCTTAACCCAACACTAAACACAACAGAACCTTAACCATAATCCTAACTCTAACCCTAGCCCTAACCCAAAACACTAACCTAGCACTAACCCTAAACATAACCCTAGCCCTAACCCTACCACTAACCATAAACCTAATCCTAACACTTAAGCAACTACCAAACATTAACATAACATTAACCCTATCACTAACCCTAACCCTAACCCTAGCACTAACCCTAACACTAATCCTAATCCAGGTTTAACCCTAATATAACCCTAACTCCAAACATAACCCTAGCCCCAACCCTCAACATGGCCCTAACTGCAATGTTAATCATATCCCTAAATATCGCCCTAACCTTGAATCTAACCCTAGACCTAGTACTAACCCTAACTGTGGTGGTTTGCATGAAAATGTCCCCTATAGGCTCCAAGTATTTGGGCATTTTGTCCCCAGATGATGGCGCTGCTTTAGGAAGTTTTAGAAGCACGTCTCTGGGGGTGGGCTTAGAGAGATCTTAAGCCTTGACAGATCTCCAGTTGTTCTCTTGGTTCCTGTGACTGCATGATGATGTGAGAGCTTAGCTTCTGCTGCTACTGGTCCAGCCACCTCCCGCCACCATTGCTCCCTGCCATGACAGACTGTAACTCCCCCAGAATTGTAAGCTCAAATAAACTCTTCTTCTTATAAATTGCACTGGTCAATGTGTCCATCACAACAACAGAAAAGTGACTAGTTCAGTAATTGGTACCAGGAGTGGGGTGTTGATTGTGAAGAACCTGAATATGCGGGGTTTTGGAAAACTGTGGTACACTTTTGAAGTTTGGCCTAGGAAAATCCTTGATTGCTGTAAGTGGAGCTTAACAGGCTTTTCTAGTGGGAGCTTGGAAGAATGTGGTGCTGAGATCAATGTAGTTCCCAAGGGAAATAAGGACTTAAGCAGCACTTGGGATATTTTGGCAAAGAGTCTGGCTTGAGGCTGCCCTCGACCTAAATGATTGCCTGTGGCTAAGTTGAAAAGCAATGGACTAATTTGTCAGGTGGAAGAAATTTCAAGACTGCCTAATGTAGAAATGGTGGTGTGGGTATTAATGGTGAATATTATACAGATTTACAGGGAAAAAGAGAAAGGAGCTGGAAAGAAATAAAGAGTATACAAGATGGATTGAAAAAGAGCCTTAGGAAGATAAATATTGGAGCCTTGGCATGTGATGGAGAGGATCCCATTGATAAGGAGATTAAAGCGATTAAGGAGTGGCCTAGAGATTCAAACTTGAACAATGGAGAGAGTGCCTCCAGGGATAGACCACATCCAGATAAGCCTCCAACTTTGGAAAGGAAAATGCTGCAGGGACCACTGAAGAGAAAAGCTTCCAAAAGGGATAAAGCAGCCTAGGGTCCATCTCAAACTTGCAGTCAGACTTGGCAGTGTTTCTCACCTGGTGCTGGCTTTTAGCTTTTAGCTCAGGAGAAAACATTTAACATTGCATAATCTCTTAGCCAGGGATAGCTGAATTATTTGTTTAGGACAAGGAGATGAGCTAAGGGTTGTTGACCAAGACGCTTTCCCACAGAGCAGGGAGCCTTCACTTTTATGAACAGGCTGTATTTTCAGTGCCCCTCCGTTTCAGCAGAGAATGCAGCCTGGACATATAAGTTTTAGGCTCACCTCATCCTAGGTCCTGGCATCCTGGTTTCCTGTATCATATCCTTCTGCTGCCTCCAAAAATACAAGTGACCATTGAAAATAGACACCACCTTAAGGATAAAAGTGTGGAAAAAGGCATTCCAAGCAAATGGAGCTAAGAAAAAAAGCAGATATGGCTATCTGGTATATGTTAAAATAGACTTCAAACCAATACTAGTCAGAAGGGATAGGAAAGGACATTTCATAGTCATTAAAGAAAAATCCGCTGAGAGGCTATGTAATCCTAAACATATGCACCAAATACAGTACACCCTATTTCATAAAAGAAACACTATGCATGGATGATTCAATAAATGTAATCTACCACATAATCAGACACAAAGACTAAAACAAAATGATCATCTCATTAATTGCAGAAAAGTCCTTTGATAATGTCCAACATCCAATCATGATAAAAGTCACGGAGAATCCAAGGATACAGAGGACATAATTCAACATAATACAGACAATATACAACAAG
>NW_008332039.1:171212-173620 GCF_000622305.1 Nannospalax galili | reverse complement strand
CCTTCATATACACAACCAAGAAACTTACTTAGAATAAATCAGGGGAAAAATCAAATTCATGATAGCCTTAAAAAACATAAACTAGCTTGGAACATATCTAGCCAAGGAAGTGAAAGACGTGTATAATGAAAGTTTTAAGACCTTGAAGAAAGAAATTGAGGAAGATACCAGAAGATAGAAAGACCTACCATGCTCATGGATCAGCAGGATTAATATTGTGAAAATGGCATTGGGATGGCGTATGAAGCAATAGTTTAGGCACACTGAAGGATTGCGATGTCAAATTGGAGCATTGTGAAGTCACATTGGAGGATTGTGATGTCACAATGGAACATTTTGAAGTCATATTGTAACACTGTGATGGCACAATAGAGCATTGTGATATCACATAGGGTAATAGTGTTGGAACATTGAAGCATTGTGATGTCACATTGGAGCATTGCGATGTCACACTGGAGCACAGTGATGTCACACTGGAACATTGAGAAGTCATAATGTGACATTACGATGTAACATTGGACCATTGTAATGTCACAATGGAACATTTTGAAGTCATATTTTTACATTGTGATGTCACATTGGAGCAATATAATGGCACATGGGGAGATAATGTTGGAATATTGGAGCACTGTGATGTCACATTGGAGCCTTGTTGTGTCACAGTGGACCACTGAGAAGTCATACTGTAACACTGTAATTGCATATTGGAGGAATATATTGGCACATGGGGAGATAGTGTTGGCACATTGGAGCATTGTGATGTCATATTGGATTATCGTGATGTCACATTGAAACGTTGTGAAATCATATTCTTACATTGTGTTGGCACATTGGAGCAATGTAATTTCACATGGAGCGAGAGTGTTGGAACTTTGGATCATTGTGATGTCCCATTGGAGGATTATGATTTCACAATGGAATATTTTGAAGTCTTATTGTAATAATGTGGTGGCACATTGGAGTGATATAATGGCCCATGGAGTGATAATGCTGGCACATTGGAGTATTGTGAAGTCACAATGGAACACTGTGAAGTCATATTGTGACTTTGAAATGGCACCCTGGAGCATTGTGATGTCACAGTGGGACATTGGGAAGTCATATTGTAACATTGCGTTGGGATATTGGAGCAATAAAATGGCACCTGGGGCGAAAGTGTTGGCACATTCAAGCATTCTGATGTCACATTGGTGCATTGTGATGTCACAGTGGAACATTAAGAAGTCATACTGTCACATTATAAAGGCAAATTGGAACAATATAATTGGCATATGGGGCTATAGCATTGGCACATTGGAGCATTATGATGTCACATTGGAGCATTGTGATGTCACATTTGAGCATTGTAAAGTCACAAAAGTCATATAGTAAGACTGTCATGGCACATTGTAGCAATATAATGGCATATGGGGCGATAGTTTTGGCACATTGGGGAATTGTGATGGCACATTGGAGCATGGTGATATCACACTGGAGCATTGTGAAGTGATATAGTAACATTATGATGGCAAAATGCATCACTGTAAGGCACATGGGGCAATAGTGTTGGCACATTGCAGCATTGTGATATCACATTGGAGTACTGTGATGTCACATTGGAACGTTGTGAAGTCATATAGTAACATTGGGATTACATATTATAGAAACATAATGGCAGATAGGACGATAGTTTGGCACATTGGATCATTGTGATGTCACATTGTAGCATTGTGAAGTCATATTATAGCATTGTGATGGCAAATTGGAGCACTGTGGTGTCACATTGGGGCATGGTGATGTCACACTGGAGAATTGTGACATCACAATGGAACATTGTGAAGTCATCTTTAAAATGGTGTTAGCACCATGTAGCATTGTGATGTCACAATAGAACATTGTGAAGTCATATTGTAACATTGTGATGACACATTTTAGCAATATAATGGCACATGGGGCCATAGTGCTGGCATATTGGAGTATTGTGATGTAACATTGGAGCATTGTGATGTCACAGTTGACCATAGAGGAGTCATACTGTACCATTTGGATGGCACATTGGACCAATATAATGTCACATGGAGAGATAGTGTTGGCAAATTGGAACATTGTGATTTCACATTGGAGCATTTTGATGGAACAATGGACCATTGTGATGTCATATTTTAATACTGTCATGGCACATTGGAGCAAAATAAAGGGTGATAGGGCCATAATGAAGGCACATTGGAGCATTGTTCTGTCACATTGCAGCATTGTGATGTCACATTGGAACATTATGAAGTCATATTTTGACATTGTGGTGGCACATCCGAGCAATATAATGGCACCTGTGGCAAGAGTGTTGGCACATTGGAGCTTTGTGATGTCACATTGGAGCATTGTGATGTCACAATGGAATATTGTGAAATCATATTGTAACATTATGATGG
>NW_008332039.1:143840-170399 GCF_000622305.1 Nannospalax galili | reverse complement strand
ATGGTGACAACACAATGGATCAGGGTAATTACACAATTGCGCATAGTGATGTCACAATGAGTATTGTGATGGCACAATGGAACATTGTGAAGTCATTGTAACATTGTGATGGCACTTTGGAGCTATATAATGGCATATGGGGCTATAGTTTTGTCATATTGCAGGATTCTGATGTCACACTGGAGCAATGTGATGTCACAGTGGAACATTGAGAAGTAATACTGTAGCATTGTGATGGCACATTGGAGCAATATGATGGCGTATATGGCGGTAGTGTAGGTACATTGGAGCATTGTGATGTCACAATGGAACACTTAGAAGTCATATAGTAGTATTGTGATGGTACATTGGAGCAATATCATGGCACATGGGGCGAAGATGTTGGCACATTGGAGCATTGTGATGTCACATTGGAGCATTGTGATGTCACAATGGAACATTGAGTAATCATAGTAACATTGTGTGATGGCACATTGGCGCAATATAATGGCAAAGGGACGACAGTGTTGGCACATTGGGCAGTGTTATGTCACATTGGAGCATTGAGATGTCCCATCGGAACATTTTCAAGTCACGCTGTAACATCGTGATGGCACTTTGGAGCAATATAATGGCATATGGGGTGACAGATTTGGCACATTGGAGCATCATGATGTCACATTGGAGCATTGGAATTTCACATTGGAACTTTGTGATGTCATATTGCAGCATGCTCATGGCACCATGGTTCTTTGTGATGTAACACTGGAACATTATGAAGTCATATTTTAACATTTTGATGGCACATTGGAATGATATACTGGCACATGTGTACATAGGGTTGGCACATTGGAGCATTAAGATGTTACAATGGAACATTGAGAAGTCATATTGTAGCATTGTGATGGCACATTGGAGAAATATATTTCCACATGGGGTGATAGTGTTGGCACATTGCAGTACTGTGAAGTCACATTGTGAAGTCATATTGTTACATTGTGATGGCACATGGGAGCAATATAATAGCACTTGGGGAGACAGTGTTGGCACATAGGAACACGGTGATTTCACATTGGAGCATTGTGATGTCAGAATGGAATATTGTGAAGTGATATTGTAATTTTGTGATGTTACCACGGAGCAGTCTGATGTCACTATGCAACATTTTGAAGTCATATTCAAACATCGTGATGGCATATTGGACCAATATAATGTCACAAGGGGCAATAGTGTTGGCACATTGGAGCCATGTGATGTCACACTGGAGGATTGTTTTCTAACAATGGAACATTTTGAATTCATATTGTAACACTGTGATGTAACATTGCAGAAATACAAGGGCCATGGGGTGATGTTATTAGCACATTGGAGCATTGTGGTGTCTCAGTGGAACTTTGTGATGTCATATTGTAACATTGTAATGACAAAGTGTAGCAATACACTGCACATGGGGCGATAGTGCTGGACATAGGAGCATTGTGATGTCAAATAGAGTATTGTGACATCACAAAGGAACATTGAGAAGTCATATTGTAACATCATGATGGAACATTGGAGCATTATAATGGGACATGAGATGACAGTGTTGGCACATTGGAGCACTATGATGTCATTTTGCAGCATTGTAATTTCACAGTGGAGGATTGTGAAGTCATATTGTAACATAGTGAAAACACCAAGGAGCACTGTGATGTATATAAAGGCATGTGGGGAGATAGTCTTGTTATATTGCAGCATTGTTATGTCACAATGGAACATTGTGAAGTTATATTGTAACATTGTGATGGCACATTGGAGCAATAAAATGGCACATTTGGCTATAGTTTTGGCACATTGGAGCATTGTGATTCATTCCAGCCTTGTGATGTCACATTGAAACTTGTGAAGTCATTTTGTAAAAATGTGGTGGCACATAAGAGCAATATAATGGCACAAGGGGCGGTAGTATTGGTATATTGGAGTATTGTGATGTCAGAATGGAACATATTGAAGTCATATTGTAACATTGTGATGGCACACTGGAGCAATATAATAGCACATGGGGTGATAGTGTTGGCATATTGGAGCATTGTGATGTCAAAATGGAACATTGTGAAGTTATATTGTAACATTTTGATGGCACATTGGAGCAATAAAATGGCACATTTGGCTATAGTGTTAGCACATTGGAGCATTGTGATATCACATTCCAGCATTGTGATGTCACGTTGGAACTTATGAAGTCATTTTGTAAAAATGTGATGACATAGGAGCAATATAATGGCACAAGGGGTGATAGTGTTGGTACATTGGAGCATTGTGATGACAGAATGTAACATATTGAAGTCATATTGTAACATTGTGATATCACATTAGAGAAATATAATGGCACATGTGGCGATAGTGTATGTATATTGGAGCATTGTGATGTCCACAATGTAACATCGAGAAGTCATATTATAACATTGTGATTGCACAATGGAGCATTTTGATGTCACCTGGGGAGATAGTGTTTGCACATTGGAGCATTGTGATATCACATTGGAGCATTGTGTTGACGGAATGGAACATTGTGAAGTCATAATGTAACATTGTGATGGCACATTGGAACAATAAAATGGCACATGTAGCAATAGTGTTGGCACATTGGAACCTTGTGATGTCAAAATGGAATATTGTGAAATGATATTGTAACATTGTAATGGCACCATGGCGCATTGTGATGTCATGGTTGGCAATTGTGAGGAGACATTGAGCACCATGTTTGCATATGGAGCATGGTCATAACAGAATGAATTATGGTAATGACACACTTGTGCATATTGACCTAACAATGAGCATTGAGATGTCACAATTGAACATTATGAAGTCATTTTGTACCAATGTGATGTTACCTTGGGGGATTGAGAGGGGACCTTGAGCACCGTGTTTGCATATTGAGTATGGTGACAACACAATGGATCATTGGAATGAGACCGTGGTGCATTGTGATAGCACAATCAGCATTTTGATGGTACATTGTGAAGTCATAATGTAACATTGTGATGGCACATTTGATCAATATAATGGCACATGTGGCCATAATATTGGCACATTCAAGCATTGTGATATCACATTGGAGCATCATAATTCACATTGAAGGATTGTGAGGGGACATTGAGCACCATGTTTGCATATTTATCATGTTGACGACACAATGGATCATTGTCGTGATGCAATGATGCATTTCAATGGCACAATGAGCGTTATGATGGTACCATGGAACAATATGAATTCATATTATACTATTTTGTAGGCACATTGGAGCAACACAATAGGCACATGGGGCCATTTGTTGGCATATGTATGCATTGTGATGTCACATTGGTCCATTGTCATGTCTCATTGGATCATTGTGATGTCATATTGGACATTGTGATGTCATATTGGGGGATTATCATGGGACATTGACAACATGTTTGCATATGATCAGGTGTCAAAACAGTGGATCATTGTAGACAAACTGGCAGATTGTGAATGTACAGTGAAGTGTGTGGGGAAAATGGAGCAATGTGAAGTCATATTTTAACATTGTGATGGCAGAATGGAGCACTATAATGGCACATTTGGCCATAGTGTTGGCACATTAGAGCATTGTGATTTCACAATGGAACCTTGTTAGATCATACTGTAACATTGTGATGTCACATTGGGGGATTGTGAAAGGACACTTTTGCATATTGAGCATGAGGGTGACACTATGGATCATTGGAATGACACAATGGCGCATTATGGTGGCACAACATTGTGATGTCCACAATGTAACATCAAGAAGTTATATTATAACATTGTCATGGCACATTGGAGCAATATAATGGCACATGGGGTTTAGTGTTGGCACATTGGAGCATTGTGATGTTACAATGGAGCATTGTGATGTCGCATTTGAGCATTGTGATGACACATGGGATCATTTTGATGTCACATTTGGGGAATGTGAGGAGACATGGAGCACCATGTTTGCATACTGACCATGGTGACAACACAATGGATCGTGGTAATGACACTATGGCGCATTGTGATGTCTCAGTGAGTAACTGTGATGACACATTGGAGCATTGTGATGTTAAATCAGCTGATTGCAATGTGACATTGAGCACTGTGTTTGCATTTTCTACATGGGGATGACACATTGGATCATTCTAATTACAAAAGGCCGCATTGTGATGGAACAATTAGCATTGTCTTGGCACAATAGAATATTGTGAAGCCACAATGTAACGTTGTGTTGGCTTATTAGAGCAATGCAATGGCATATGGGGCTATATTGTTGGCACTTTGGAGCATTGTGATGTCACGTTGGAACATTCTGATGTCACATTGGGGGATTGTGAAGTGACATTGAGCATCGTGTTTGCATGTTGAGTATGGTGATGACACAGTGGATCTTTGTAATGACACAATGGCACATTGTGATGTCTTGGCGCATTGTGATGATACATTGGAGTATTGTGATGTAATATTGGGAGATTGTGAGGGGAAATAGAGCCCTGTGTTTGCATATTGAGCATGGTGATGACACAATGGATCATTGTAATGACACAATGGTGCATTTTGATGTCACATTGGAGCATTGTGATGTCACATTGGAGCATTGTGATGACACATTGGAGCATTTTGATGGCAAATGAAAAACTGCAATACCAAATTGGAATACTGTGATGACACATTGGGGCATTAGATTTGCACACAGAGCATTGTGATGACACATTAGGGCCCTTGTTAGGGCACAGTCAGCATTGTGATTCTCATTGAGCATTGTGGTGACCCATTGGACCATGGTGATGTCACAGTGAAGCATTGTGATGATGCATTGGAGGATTATGATGTTACACTGGGTGATAGTGAGGGGTCATTGAGAACCTTGTTTGTATATTGAGCATGGTGACAACACAATGGATAGTTATAATTACATAATGCGCATTGTGATGGCACAATGAAACATTGGGAAGAAATATTGTTACATTGTTATGCACTTTGGAGCAATATAATAGTACATGGGGCCATAGTGTTGGCAGATTGGAGCACTGATATGGCACATGAAACATTGGAATACCAAATTGGAATATTGTGATCACACATTGGGGCATTATATTTTCACACAACATTGTGATGACACATTAGAGGCCTTGTGAGAGGACATTCAGCATTGCGATGCTCCATTGAGAATTGTGGTGACATATTGAAGTATTGTGATATCACAGCAGAGCATTGTGATGTCACATTGGGGGATTGTGAGGGACACTGAGCACCGTGTTTGCATACTGAGCATGGTGATGACACAATGGATCATTGTAATGACACAATGGTTCATTGTGATGGCACAATTGCACACTGTGAAGTCATTTTGGAACACTGTGATGGCACACTGGAGCAATATAACGGCACATTGGGCCATAATGCTGGCATATTGGAGCATTGTGATGTCAGGTTGGAGCATTGTGATGTCATATTAGGTGATTGTAACGGGATATGGAGCACCATGTTTGCATATTGAGCATGGTGACGACACAATGGATCATTGTAATGACAAGATGGTGCATTATGATGGCACAATGAGGATTGTGATGGCACAATGGAACATTGTGATGTCATATTGCTGCATTGTGATGGGGAAGTCATATTGTAACATTGTGATGACACTTTGGAGCAATATAATGGCACCCGGGGCCACAGTGTTGGCAAATTGGAGTATTGTGATATCACATTAGAGCATTGTGATGTCACACTTTGGAATTGTCATGGCACATGGGGCCATAGTGTGGACATATTGGAGCATTTTGAGGACACAATGAGAATCGTTATAGCAAAATGGAATATTGGGAAGTCATATTGTAACATTGTGATGACACTTTGGAGCAATATAATAGCACATGGGGCCATAGTGTGGACATATTGGAGCATTTTGAGGACACAATGAGAATCGTTATAGCAAAATGGAATATTGGGAAGTCATATTGTAATATTGTGAAGACAGTTTGGAGCAATATAATGGAACATGGAGCCACAGTGTTGGCACATTGGAACATTGTGATGTAACTTTGGAGCAATGTGATGTCAAATTGTAGTATTGTGATTTTACATTGTAGCATTGTGATGTCATTTTGAGGATTGTGAGGGGACACTAAGCACCGTGTTTGCATATTGTGAATGGTGACAACACAATGGATCATTTTAATGACACATTGGTGCATTGTGATGGCACAATGAGTATTGATTGCACAATGGCACATTGTGAATTCATATTGTAACATTGTGATAGGACATTCGAGAAAAATGGTGGCATATGGGGCCGTACTGTTGGCACATTGCAGCATTGTGATGGGACAATGAGCATTGTGATGGCACAATGTGCACTGTGATGGCACAATAAAATATTGCGAAGTCCTATTGTAATACAGTGATGGCATATTTTCGAAATATAATGGCATATGGGTCTATAGTGTTGGCACATTATAGCACTGTGATGTCACCTTGGAGAACTGTGATGTCAAATTGTAGTATTGTGATGTCACATTGTTGCAATGTGATGTCATTTTGGGGGATTGTGAGGGGACATTGAGGACCGTGTTTGCATATTGAGCATGTTGACGCGACAAAGGATGATTGTAATGACACAATGGCACAATGTGATAGCACAATGAGCATTGTGATCTCACAATGAGCATTGTGATGGCACAATGTCACATTGCACAGTCACACTGTAACACTGTGATGGCACATTGGAGCCATATAATGGCACATGGGGCCATAGTGTTGCAATATTTGAGTATTGTGATGGCACAATGGAATGTTGGAAGTTATACTGTAACAATGTGATGACACTTTGGAGCAATATAATGGCACATGTGGTGCAGTGTTGGCATATTGGAGCATTGTGATGTCACATTGGAGCACTGTGATATACTGTGGGACAGTTATAGCACATGGGTCCATAGTGTGGCATATTGGAGTAATGTAATGGCACATGGGGCTTTGGTGTTGGTATATTGCAGCATTGTGATGTCACTTTGTAGCACTATAATGTCATATTGTAGTATTGTGATGTCAAATTGTAGCATTGTGATGTTCCATTTGAGGTTTCTGAGGGGACATTGAGCACAATTTTTGCATATTCAGCATGGGGACAGCACAATGGATCATTGTATTGACACAATGGCGCACTGTGATGGCACAATGAGCATTGTGATGGCACAATGGGACATTGTGAAGTCATATAGTAACACTGTGATGGCATATTGGAGCAATATAATGGCACATGGGCCTTAGTGCTGGTACATTGGAGCATTTTGATGGCACAGTAAGCATTGTGACGACACAATGTAATACTGTGAAGTCATATCATAACACTGTGATGGCAGATTGAATCAGTATAATAGCACATGGGTCCATAGAGTTGGCACATTGCAGCTTTATGAGGTCACATTGGAGCATTTTGATGTCATATTTTAGCTTAGTGATGTCAGATTGGCAGATGGTGATGGCACATGGGGCCATAGTGTTGGCACACTTGAGAATTTTGATGACACATTGGAGGCTTCTGCTGTCACTTTGGGGCATTGTGAGGGGATATTGAGCACCATCTGCATATTGAACACAGTGACGACACAATGGATCATAGTAATTACATGATTGCACATAGTGATGTCAAAATGAGTATTATGATGGCACAATGGAACATTGTGAAGTCATATTGTAACATTGTGATGGCACATTGGAGCAATATAATGACACATGGGGTGATTGTGTTTTCACATTGGAACATTGTAATGTCATATTGGTGCACAGGGATGTCACAATGGAACATTGTGAAGCCATATTGTAACATTTTGATGACACATTGGAGCAATATTTTGGCTCTAAGGGTTCCGTGGTTCTTGACAAGAGTGCTGTTTGACAAAGTTCCAGGGGAACGCCGATGACCACTACTCTTTGGTGCATATCGCTTCCCCAATTACTTCTTGTTTTTGTAATTTGTATAACTTTCTCTTCTTTAAGTATTCTGATAACCAACTCTGATGATGGAATGGAAAACTAAACCGGGGAAATCTCTTCATTTAGCAGAATTATCATGTTATTGAAACAAAACGAAAACAAAAAGTAGACGAGTTCCACGTACAAATATGATGTCATTTGGACCTGCATTTGTGATTAATAATGAGGTTTGGTTTCCACCAAAAGGAAAATATAGGGTGCAATCTCTTCATGCCCTGCTACCTTTTACAAGAGTTTATCATTTTAATCCTGAACAAGGAACTATTGAGACTAAAGTTTGGTATAAGGAAAAACTATTTGGCTTAGAGAAACTCCCTCTTGGATAGGAAGATTTGCTAGGTCAGTAAAAAGCTGGTGGTGCACGACCTCGGAAGAAAAATTGCCTATTCTTTTACGAAGAGTAACAGTGATTGAAAAAGCACTTAAAGATAAATGGCAACAAAATAATAAAGAATACTGAAATAGAGAAAATAATCATACAGCTCAAAGAGTACAAAACTTTCAGGAAGAAATAGCAAAAGGGAAAGGAAAAAGATAAATTGGAATATTGATTAGACAATAAATAAAGAGTTGGACATTGTGATGGCACAATGAAACATTGGGAAGAAATATTGTTCCATTGTTATGGCACTTTGGAGCAATATAATAGCACATGGGGCCATAGTGTTGGCACATTGGAGCATTGATATGGGACATGAAACATGTCTATGGTAGAACAGAAACTGCAAGGCTATAAAGAAAACAATAAAGACGTTGCTTGGCTATGTTAAGAAAAATTTAATCATTGAACTTTGTACTTTCCTTTTACTGTGATTGTTGAAAAATTTGTATACTGAGTAATATTGTTCAAACTCATGTTTTGGTTTATAGTCTGATGCTTTGCTGCTGTTGTAAGCTTTCTAATTACAAATAAAGTTTGCAGAATGCTGCTGAGAGAGAAAGAGAGAAGAAAAAAAGAAAGAAGGTATTCATGCTTACCTCTTCCAAGCTGGTCAGCCTCTACTAGAACTGAAACTGTGGTTTATGATATAGTCATTTCTACAACCACAGTTAACTTCACCCCTTCAGCCCGGGACTCAGCTGGAGGTGGACTCTACCACAATATAATGGAACAGGGGGTATTCTGAGGCGACATTGAGCACCTTTCTCATTGACCATGGGGACGAAACAATGGGTCATGGTAATGACACAATTACGCATTGTGATGGCACAATGACCATTGTGATAGCACAATGAAACAATGTGAAGTCGTATTGTAATATTGTGATGGCACATTGGAGCAATATAATGGCACATGGGGCAACAGTGTTGGCACAATGGAGCACTGTTATGTCACATTGGAGCCTTGTGATGTCACAGGGGAACATTGTGAAGTCATATTGTAACATTGTGATGGCACCATGGAGCACTGTGATGTCACAATGGAACACTGTGAAGTCATATTGTAACATTATGATGGGACCATGGAATATTGCGATGTCACATTGGGGGCTTATGCAGGGATAGTGAATACCGTGTAAGCACTTTGAACATGGTGACAACACAATGGATTATGGTAATAACAAAATTGTGCACAGTGATGTCACAATGAGCATTGTGATGTCTCAATGGAACATTGTGAAGTCATACTGTAACATTGTGATGGCACCATGGAGCATTGTGTTGTCACACTGTGGGATTTTGAGGGGACATTTAGCATCGTGTTTGCATATTGAGCATGGATACAACACAATGGATCACAGGAGTGACAAAACTGCAAATAGTGATGGCACACTGAGCATTGTGATGGCAAAATGGAATATTGTGAAGTCATATTTTTACATTGTAATGGCACAATGGAACATTGTGTTGTCACATTGGGCAATTGTGAGGGGATTGTTTGCATATTGAGCATGGTGACTACACAATGGATCATGATTATGACACAATTGCGCATAGTGATGGCACATTGGAGCATTGTGATATCATATTGGGGCATTGTGATTTCACAATGGAATATTTAGAAGTCGTATTGTAACATTGTGGTGTCAACATTCTCCAATGTGATATCACACTGGAGAATTTTGAGGGGACAATGGAACATTGAGGAGTCGTATTGTAACATTGTGATGGCATATTGGACCAATATAATGGCACATGGGCGATAGTGTTGGCACATTTAGGTATTGTGATGTACCATTGGAGCATTGTGATGCCACAATGGAACATTGTGAAGTCATACTGTAAAAGTGTGATGGCACATTGGAGCAATGTAATGGCATATGGGGCGATAGTGTTGGCACATTTAGGTATTGTGATGTACCATTGGAGCATTGTGATGTTACATTGGAACACTCGCCACAATGGAACATTGTCAAATCATATGTAATGTTATGATGGCACATTGGAGCAATGTAATGGCATATGGGGCGATAGTGTTGGCACATTTAGGTATTGTGATGTACCATTGGAGCATTGTGATGTTACATTGGAACACTCGCCACAATGGAACATTGTCAAATCATATGTAATGTTATGATGGCACATTGGAGCAATGTAATGGCATATGGGGCGATAGTGTTGGCACATTTAGGTATTGTGATGTACCATTGGAGCATTGTGATGTTACATTGGAACACTCGCCACAATGGAACATTGTCAAATCATATGTAATGTTATGATGGCACATTGGAGCAATGTAATGGCATATGGGGCGATAGTGTTGGCACATTTAGGTATTGTGATGTACCATTGGAGCATTGTGATGTTACATTGGAACACTCGCCACAATGGAACATTGTCAAATCATATGTAATGTTATGATGGCACATTGGAGCAATGTAATGGCATATGGGGCGATAGTGTTGGCACATTTAGGTATTGTGATGTACCATTGGAGCATTGTGATGTTACATTGGAACACTCGCCACAATGGAACATTGTCAAATCATATGTAATGTTATGATGGCACATTGGAGCAATGTAATGGCATATGGGGCGATAGTGTTGGCACATTTAGGTATTGTGATGTACCATTGGAGCATTGTGATGTTACATTGGAACACTCGCCACAATGGAACATTGTCAAATCATATGTAATGTTATGATGGCACATTGGAGCAATGTAATGGCATATGGGGCGATAGTGTTGGCACATTTAGGTATTGTGATGTACCATTGGAGCATTGTGATGTTACATTGGAACACTCGCCACAATGGAACATTGTCAAATCATATGTAATGTTATGATGGCACATTGGAGCAATGTAATGGCATATGGGGCGATAGTGTTGGCACATTTAGGTATTGTGATGTACCATTGGAGCATTGTGATGTTACATTGGAACACTCGCCACAATGGAACATTGTCAAATCATATGTAATGTTATGATGGCACATTGGAGCAATGTAATGGCATATGGGGCGATAGTGTTGGCACATTTAGGTATTGTGATGTACCATTGGAGCATTGTGATGTTACATTGGAACACTCGCCACAATGGAACATTGTCAAATCATATGTAATGTTATGATGGCACATTGGAGCAATGTAATGGCATATGGGGCGATAGTGTTGGCACATTTAGGTATTGTGATGTACCATTGGAGCATTGTGATGTTACATTGGAACACTCGCCACAATGGAACATTGTCAAATCATATGTAATGTTATGATGGCACATTGGAGCAATGTAATGGCATATGGGGCGATAGTGTTGGCACATTTAGGTATTGTGATGTACCATTGGAGCATTGTGATGTTACATTGGAACACTCGCCACAATGGAACATTGTCAAATCATATGTAATGTTATGATGGCACATTGGAGCAATGTAATGGCATATGGGGCGATAGTGTTGGCACATTTAGGTATTGTGATGTACCATTGGAGCATTGTGATGTTACATTGGAACACTCGCCACAATGGAACATTGTCAAATCATATGTAATGTTATGATGGCACATTGGAGCAATGTAATGGCATATGGGGCGATAGTGTTGGCACATTTAGGTATTGTGATGTACCATTGGAGCATTGTGATGTTACATTGGAACACTCGCCACAATGGAACATTGTCAAATCATATGTAATGTTATGATGGCACATTGGAGCAATGTAATGGCATATGGGGCGATAGTGTTGGCACATTTAGGTATTGTGATGTACCATTGGAGCATTGTGATGTTACATTGGAACACTCGCCACAATGGAACATTGTCAAATCATATGTAATGTTATGATGGCACATTGGAGCAATGTAATGGCATATGGGGCGATAGTGTTGGCACATTTAGGTATTGTGATGTACCATTGGAGCATTGTGATGTTACATTGGAACACTCGCCACAATGGAACATTGTCAAATCATATGTAATGTTATGATGGCACATTGGAGCAATGTAATGGCATATGGGGCGATAGTGTTGGCACATTTAGGTATTGTGATGTACCATTGGAGCATTGTGATGTTACATTGGAACACTCGCCACAATGGAACATTGTCAAATCATATTGTAATGTTATGATGGCACATTGGAGGGAGCAATATAATGGTACATGGGGCGATAGTGATGGCACATTGTAGCACTGTGTTGTCACATTGGAGCCTTCTGATTGTCACAATGGAATATTGTGAAGTCATGTTGTAACATTTCGATGGCACCATGGAGCATTTTTATGTCACATTGACAGGTTGTGAGGGGACATTGAGCACTACGTTTGCGTATTATGCATGGTGATGACACAATGGTTCGAGTAAGGACACAATTTTGCATAGTGATTTCACAGTGAGCAATGTGATGACTCAATGGAATATCGTGAAGTCATATTGTGATATTGTAATGGCACGATGGAGCATTGTAATGTCACAATGAAACATTTTGAAGTCATACTGTAACACTGTGATGGCACATTGGAGCATTATAATGGAGTGTTGTGATGCATACTGGAGCATTGTGATGTCACAATGGAACATTGTAAAGTCATATCGTAACATTGTGTTGGCTTATTGGAGCAACTTAATGGCACATTCGGCGATAGTGTTGGCACATTGGAGCACTGTGATATCTTTTTGGAGTATAGTGATGTCACAGTGGAACATTTTGAAGTCGTATTGTAACACTGTGATGGCATCTTGGAGCTTTGTGATGCCACACTGAAGCATTGTAATGTCACATTGGAGCTTGTGATTTCACAATGGAACATTGGGAAGTCATATTGTAATATTGTGTTCGCATATTGGAGCAATTTAATGGCACATGGGGCGATAGTATTGGCACATTGGAGCACTGTGATATCTTTTTGGAGTATAGTGATGTCACAGTGGAACATTTTGAAGTCATATTGCAATACTGTGATGGCACATTGGAGCATTGTGATGTCACAATAGAACGTTGGGAGTCATACTGTAACATTGTGATGTCATATTCAGGGATTGTGGGGCTACATTGAGCCCAGAGTTTTCATATTAAGCATGGTTACGACACAGTGGATGATGGTAATATCACAACTGTGCAGTGATTTTACGATGAGCACTGTGATATCATAATGGAACATTGCAAAGTCATATAGTAACATTGTGATGGCGCCAAGGACAATTGTGATGTGACATAGGGGCATTAAAAGGGGGGATTGAGTACTGTGTTTGCATATTGTACATGGTGACGACACGATGGATCATGATAATGACACAATTGCACCTAGTGATAGCACATTGGAGCATTGTGATGTCATATTGGAGCCATGTTTTGTCACAACGAAATATGAGAAGTCATATTGTAAAATTGTGATGTCACATTGGAGCATTGTGATAAAACAATGGAGTATTATGAAGTCATACTGTAAAATTGTGATGGCATATTGAAGCAATATAATGCCATATGGGGAGATAGCATTGGCACATTGGAACTTTGTGATGGCACATTGGAGCATTATGATTTCATAGTGTAACATTGTGGTGGCACATTGGAGAAATATAATGGCACAGGGGGGAATATTGATGTCACATTGGAGCATTGTGAAAAAATAACGGAAATTTGTGAAATCATACTGTAACATTGTGATGGCACATTGGAGCAATATAATGGCACATGGTGCGATACTCTTGGCCCATTGGAGCATTGATATGTCTAAATGGAACATTGTGTAGTGATATTTTAACATTGCAATGGCAACATGGAGCATTGTGATGTCACAAAGGTACATTTTGAAGACATAACATTGTGATGACACCATGGAGCATTGTAATGTCATATTGGGGGATTGTGAGGGGATATTGAGCACCGTCTTTGCATGTTGAGCATGGTGACGAGACAATTGATGATGGTAATGACACAATTGCCCATAGTAATGTAACAATGAGCATTGTGATGTTACATTGGAACACTGTGAAGTCATACTATAACATTGTGATGGCACATTGGAACAGTATAATGGCACATGGGGCAATAGTCTTGGCACATTGTAACATTGTGATGGCACATTGGAGCATTGTGATTTCATATTGTAACATTGTGATGGTACATTGGAGCAATATAATGGCACATGGGACTATAGTGTTGGCACATTGGAACAATGTGATGGCACATTGGAGCATTGTGATGTCACATTGAAGCACTGTGATGTCACAATAGAACATTGTGAAGTCATATTGTAACATGGTGTTGTCATATTCAGGGATTGTGGGGGGACTTTGAGCCCCGTGTTTGCATGTTAAGCATGGTTAGGACAGAGTGGATGATGATCATATCACAATTGTGCATAGTGATTTCACAATGAGCCCTGTGATGTCATAATGGAACATTGCGAAGTCATATAATAACATTGGGATGGCAACAAGGAGGATTGTCATGTCACATGGGGGAATGTAAGGGGATATTGAACACCGTCTTTGCATATTTAGCATGGTGACGACACAACGAATCATGGTAATGACACAATTGCACATACTGATGGCACATTGAAGCATTGTGATGTCATATTGGAACCTTATGATGTCACAATGGAATATTGAGAAGTCATATTGTAACATTGTGATGGGACATTGGAGCATTGTGGTGTCACATAGGAACATTGTGTTGGCACAATGGAACATTGAGGAGTCATATTTCAACATTTTGATGGCATACTATAGAATTATAATGGCACATGATGCGATAGTGTTTGCCCTTTGGGGGATTGTGACATCACATTGGAGCATTGTGACGTCACAAAGGACGACTGTGAATCATACTGTAACATTATGATAGCATATTGGAGAAATATAATGGCAAAAGGGGCCACAGTGATGTCACATTGGAGCATTGTGATAAAACAATGGAACATTGTGACGTCATACTGTAACATTGTGATGGCACATTGGCACAATATATTGGAATATGGGTCGATAGTGTTGGCACATTGGAACATTGTGATGGCACACTGAAGTATTGTGATTTCATATTGTCATATTGTGAAGTCACATTTGAGCAATAAAATTGCACATAGGGGGTTAGTGATATCACATTGGAGCATTGTGATAAAATAACAGAACATTGTGAAGTCATACTGTAACATTGTGTTGGCACATTGGAGCAGTATAATGGCACATGGGGCAATAGTGTTGGCCCCAAAGAACATTGTAATGTCAAAATGGAGCACTGCATAGTGATATTGTAACATTGTAATAGCACCATCAGGCATTGTGATATCACAATGGTACATTTTGAAGTCATATTGTAACATTCTGATGGCATCATGGAGCATTATAACATCAAGTGGGGGAATGTGAGGGGTCATTGATAACCGTGTTTGCATATTGAACATGATGATGAGATAATCGATGATGGTAATGATGCAATTGCCCATAGCGATGTAACAATGAGCATTGTGATGTTACATTGGAACACTCTGAAGTCCTACTATAACATTGTGATGGCACATTGGAGCATTGTGATGTCAAAATGAAACATTGTAAAGTGATACTGTAACATCGTAATGGCATCATCGAGCATTGTGATGTCACAATGGAAAATTTTGAAGTCACATTGTAATGTTGTGATGGCACCATGAAACATTGAAATGTCATTTGGGGGGATTGTGAGGGGACATTGAGCACCATGTTTGCATACTGAGCATGGTAATGACACAATGGATCATTGTAATGAAAAAATGGCGCATTGTGATGGCAAACTGAGCCTTGTGATGGCACAATGGAACATTGTGAAATCATATTGTAACATTGTGATGCCGAGCAATTTAATGGCATATGGGCCCTAGTCTTGGCATATTGGAGCATTGTGATGTCTCATTGGAGCATTGTGATGTCGCTTTGAGCATTGTGGTGACACTTTTGAGCATTGTGGTATCACTTTGGATCATTTTGATAGCACATGAAACTTTGTAAAACCAAACTGGAATATTGTGCTGACATATTTGTGCATTATGTTTGCACACAGAGAATTTTGATGACACATTAGGGTCCTTGTGAGGGGACATTCAGCATTGTGATGTCACATTGAGCATTGTGTTGACACATTGGAGCATTGCAATGCCACAGTGAAGCATTGTGATGACGCATTGGAGCTTTGCGATGTCACTTTGGGTGATAGTGAGGGGTCATTGAGAACCGTGTTTTCATACTGGGCATGGAGACGACACAATGGATCATTGTAATGACACAATGGAGCATTGTGATGGCACAATGGAACATTGTGAAGACATATTGTACCATTGTGATGGCACTTTAGAGCAGTATAATGGCACATGGGGCCATAGTATTGGCACATTGGAGCCTTGTGATGACACTTTGGAGAATTGTGGTGTCAGGTTGGGGGATTGTGAGGGAATATTGATTAATTGAGCATGATGACAGAACAATGGATCATTGTGATGGCACAATGAGCATTGTGATGGCACAATGGAACATTGTGAAGACATATTGTAACATTGTGATGGCACATTACAGCAATATAATGGCACATGGAGCAATAATGTTGGCACGTTGGAGCATTGATTTGTCACAGGAAACATTGGAATAACAAATTTGTATATTGTGATCAAACATTGGGGCATTATATTTGCCCACTGAGCATTGTGATAACACATTAGATTCCTTGTGAGGGACTTTCAGCATTGTCATGCCACAAAGAGAATTGTAGTGACACATTGGAGCATTGTGATGTCACATTGGAGCATTGTGATGACACATTGGAGCATTGTGATGTGTCATTGGAGCATTGTGATGACACATCAGAGGCCTTGTGAGGTGACATTCAGCATTGTGATGCAACATTGAGAATCGTGGTGAAACACTGGAGCATTGTGAGGTCATATTGGAGCATTGAGTTGTTCCAATGGAACACTGTGAAATCATATTGTAACATTGTGATGGACCACTGGAGCAATATAATGACACATGGGGCCATAGTGCTAGCACATTGGAGCATCGTGATGTCATTTTGCAGCATTGTGATGTCACTTTGGAGCATTGTGATGACACATCAGAGGCCTTGTGAGGTGACATTCAGCATTGTGATGCAACATTGAGAATCGTGGTGAAACACTGGAGCATTGTGAGGTCATATTGGAGCATTGAGTTGTTCCAATGGAACACTGTGAAATCATATTGTAACATTGTGATGGACCACTGGAGCAATATAATGACACATGGGGCCATAGTGCTAGCACATTGGAGCATCGTGATGTCATTTTGCAGCATTGTGATGTCACTTTGGAGCATTGTGATGACACATCAGAGGCCTTGTGAGGTGACATTCAGCATTGTGATGCAACATTGAGAATCGTGGTGAAACACTGGAGCATTGTGAGGTCATATTGGAGCATTGAGTTGTTCCAATGGAACACTGTGAAATCATATTGTAACATTGTGATGGACCACTGGAGCAATATAATGACACATGGGGCCATAGTGCTAGCACATTGGAGCATCGTGATGTCATTTTGCAGCATTGTGATGTCACTTTGGAGCATTGTGATGACACATCAGAGGCCTTGTGAGGTGACATTCAGCATTGTGATGCAACATTGAGAATCGTGGTGAAACACTGGAGCATTGTGAGGTCATATTGGAGCATTGAGTTGTTCCAATGGAACACTGTGAAATCATATTGTAACATTGTGATGGACCACTGGAGCAATATAATGACACATGGGGCCATAGTGCTAGCACATTGGAGCATCGTGATGTCATTTTGCAGCATTGTGATGTCACTTTGGAGCATTGTGATGACACATCAGAGGCCTTGTGAGGTGACATTCAGCATTGTGATGCAACATTGAGAATCGTGGTGAAACACTGGAGCATTGTGAGGTCATATTGGAGCATTGAGTTGTTCCAATGGAACACTGTGAAATCATATTGTAACATTGTGATGGACCACTGGAGCAATATAATGACACATGGGGCCATAGTGCTAGCACATTGGAGCATCGTGATGTCATTTTGCAGCATTGTGATGTCACTTTGGAGCATTGTGATGACACATCAGAGGCCTTGTGAGGTGACATTCAGCATTGTGATGCAACATTGAGAATCGTGGTGAAACACTGGAGCATTGTGAGGTCATATTGGAGCATTGAGTTGTTCCAATGGAACACTGTGAAATCATATTGTAACATTGTGATGGACCACTGGAGCAATATAATGACACATGGGGCCATAGTGCTAGCACATTGGAGCATCGTGATGTCATTTTGCAGCATTGTGATGTCACTTTGGAGCATTGTGATGACACATCAGAGGCCTTGTGAGGTGACATTCAGCATTGTGATGCAACATTGAGAATCGTGGTGAAACACTGGAGCATTGTGAGGTCATATTGGAGCATTGAGTTGTTCCAATGGAACACTGTGAAATCATATTGTAACATTGTGATGGACCACTGGAGCAATATAATGACACATGGGGCCATAGTGCTAGCACATTGGAGCATCGTGATGTCATTTTGCAGCATTGTGATGTCACTTTGGAGCATTGTGATGACACATCAGAGGCCTTGTGAGGTGACATTCAGCATTGTGATGCAACATTGAGAATCGTGGTGAAACACTGGAGCATTGTGAGGTCATATTGGAGCATTGAGTTGTTCCAATGGAACACTGTGAAATCATATTGTAACATTGTGATGGACCACTGGAGCAATATAATGACACATGGGGCCATAGTGCTAGCACATTGGAGCATCGTGATGTCATTTTGCAGCATTGTGATGTCACTTTGGAGCATTGTGATGACACATCAGAGGCCTTGTGAGGTGACATTCAGCATTGTGATGCAACATTGAGAATCGTGGTGAAACACTGGAGCATTGTGAGGTCATATTGGAGCATTGAGTTGTTCCAATGGAACACTGTGAAATCATATTGTAACATTGTGATGGACCACTGGAGCAATATAATGACACATGGGGCCATAGTGCTAGCACATTGGAGCATCGTGATGTCATTTTGCAGCATTGTGATGTCACTTTGGAGCATTGTGATGACACATCAGAGGCCTTGTGAGGTGACATTCAGCATTGTGATGCAACATTGAGAATCGTGGTGAAACACTGGAGCATTGTGAGGTCATATTGGAGCATTGAGTTGTTCCAATGGAACACTGTGAAATCATATTGTAACATTGTGATGGACCACTGGAGCAATATAATGACACATGGGGCCATAGTGCTAGCACATTGGAGCATCGTGATGTCATTTTGCAGCATTGTGATGTCACTTTGGAGCATTGTGATGACACATCAGAGGCCTTGTGAGGTGACATTCAGCATTGTGATGCAACATTGAGAATCGTGGTGAAACACTGGAGCATTGTGAGGTCATATTGGAGCATTGAGTTGTTCCAATGGAACACTGTGAAGTCATATTGTAACATTGTGATGGACCACTGGAGCAATATAATGACACATGGGGCCATAGTGCTAGCACATTGGAGCATCGTGATGTCATTTTGCAGCATTGTGATGTCACTTTGGAGCATTGTGATGACACATCAGAGGCCTTGTGAGGTGACATTCAGCATTGTGATGCAACATTGAGAATCGTGGTGAAACACTGGAGCATTGTGAGGTCATATTGGAGCATTGTGTTGTTCCAATGGAACACTGTGAAATCATATTGTAACATTGTGATGTCACATTCAAGCATTGATATGTCACAATAGAGCACTGGGAAGTCATATAGTAACGTGATGGCACGTTGGAGCACTATAATGGCACATGGGGTGATAGCGTTGGCATATAGGAAAATTGTGATGTCACATTGGAGCATTGTGATGTCACAATGGAACATTGTGAAGTCATATTTTAACATTGCGATGGCACCATGGAGCCTTATGCTGTCACATTGGGAGATTTTTGAGGGGACATTTAACACCGTATTTGTATATTGAACATGGTGAGTACACAAATGACCTTGGTGATGACAGAATTTCACAAAGTGATGGAACAATGAACATTGTGATTTCACAATGGAACAATATGAATTCTTATGATAACATTGTGAGGCACATTGGAGCTACATAATGTTACATGGGGTGATAGTGTTGGCACATTGGAGCATTGTGGTGTCACAAAGGATTGTGATGTCACAATGGAACATGGTGAAGTCATATTGTAATATCGTAATGGAACATTGGAGCATTGTGATATCACATTGGATAATTGTGATGTCACAATGGAATATTGTGATGTCATATTGTAACATTGTGAAATCATACTGTAGCATTATGATGGCACACTGCAGCAATATAGTGGCTCATGGGGCCATAGTGTTGGCACATTGGAGCATTGTGATTTGACATTGGAGTATTGTAATGACACATCAGAGCATTGTAATTACATATTGGAGCTTTATGATGTGACATTGGCAGCTTCTGAGGGGACACTGAGCACCTTGTTTGCATATTGACATGGTGACAACACAATGAATCATAGTAATGTCACAATCGTGCATTGTGATGGCACAATGAAAACTGTGATAGCACAATGGAACATTGAGAAGTCATATTGTAACATTGTGATGGCACAGGAGAGCAATATAATGGCACATGGGGCCATAGTGCTGGCATATTTGAGCATTTGGATGTTATATTGCAGCATCGTGATGTCACATTGTAGAATTGTGATGTCACATTAAGGGATTCCGAGGGGACATTGAGCACCATGTTTTCATATTGAGCATGGTGATGAAACAATGGATGTATGTAATAACACATTGGTGCATTGTGATAGCACAATGAGCATTGTGATGGCACAATGGTACATAGTGCAGTCATAAAGTTGCATTGTGATGGCACATTGGAAAAATATAATGGCTCATGTGGCCATAGTGTTGACACATTGATCATGTGATGTCATTTTGGAAAATTGTGATGTGACATTGGAGCACTGTGATATCAAATTGTGGTATGGTGATGTCACATTGTAGCATTATGATGTTACATTTAGGGTTTCTGAGGGGAAATTGTGCACCACGTTTGCATATTGAGCATGGTGACAACACAATGAATCATTGTAATCACACAATGGTGCATTTTGATGGCACAATGAGTATTGTGATGGCACAATGGAACATTGAGAAATCATATTGTAACATTGTGATGGCACACTGGAGCAATATAATGGCACAAGGGGCCATAGTGCTGGCATACTGGAGCATTGTGATGTCACGTGGGAGAACTGTGATGTCACATTGTACCATTGTGATTTCACTTTAGGGCATTTTTGAGGGGAGATTGAGTAATGTGTTTGCATATTGAGTATGGTGAAGACACAATGGATCATTGTAATTACACAATGGCCATTTGTGATGGAACAATGAGCATTGTGATAGCAGAGTGGAACATTGTGAAGTCATATTCAAACATTGTGTTGGTACATTGGAGCAATATAATGGCACAAGGGATCATAGTGCTGGCATACTGGAGCATTGTGATGTCACATTAAGGGATTCTGAGGAGATATTGAGCACCATGTTTGCATATTGAGTATGGTGAAGACACAATGGATCATTGTAATGACACAATGGCCATTTGTGATGGAACAATGAGCATTGTGATAGCAGAGTGGAACATTGTGAAGTCATATTCAAACATTGTGTTGGTACATTGGAGCAATATAATGGCACAAGGGATCATAGTGCTGGCATACTGGAGCATTGTGATGTCACATTAAGGGATTCTGAGGAGATATTGAGCACCATGTTTGCATATTGAGTATGGTGAAGACACAATGGATCATTGTAATGACACAATGGCCATTTGTGATGGAACAATGAGCATTGTGATAGCAGAGTGGAACATTGTGAAGTCATATTCAAACATTGTGTTGGTACATTGGAGCAATATAATGGCACAAGGGATCATAGTGCTGGCATACTGGAGCATTGTGATGTCACATTAGGGGATTGTGAGGAGATATTGAGCACCATGTTTGCATATTGAGTATGGTGAAGACACAATGGATCATTGTAATGACACAATGGCCATTTGTGATGGAACAATGAGCATTGTGATAGCAGAGTGGAACATTGTGAAGTCATAAGGTTACATTGTGATGGGACATTGGAGCAATGTAATGGCACTTGGGGCCATAGTGCTGGCACATTGGAACACTGTGATGTCACTTTGAATCAGAACTTACTTTGGTGGCCTGTATTCCACTAATCCGAAAATCTAATGGAAAAGAATGAATTTCTAGATTTGTATGACCTACCTTGTGATGTCATATTAGGTAATTGTGTGGGGACACTGAGCACCGTGTTTGTAGATTGAGCTTAGTAAAGACACAATGGTTCATTGTAATGTGAAAATGGTGCATTGTGATTGCACAATGGCACATTTTGAAGTCATATTGTAGCATTGTGATGGCATATTGGATCAATGTAATGTCACATCTGTACTTACTATAGGTACTTTGGAGTACTGTGAGGGCACAATAAGAATTGTGATGGCACAATGGAATATTGTGAAGTCATATCATAACACTGTGATGTCACATGGAGCAATATATTAGCACATGGGGCCTAATGTTGGCACATTGGAGCACTGTGATGTCATATTGGGGAATTGTGATTTCACATTGGGCCATAGTGTTGTCACATTTCAGCATTGTGATGTCAGTTTGAGGAATTTTGATGACACATTGGAGCCTTAAGCTGTAACATTGGGGGATTGTGAGGGGATATTGAGCACCGTGTTTGCAAAGTGAGCATGGTGACGACACAATGGATCATTGTAATGACACAATGGCGATTTGTGATGGCACAAAGAGCATTGTGAGGGCAAAATGGAATATTGGGAATTCATATTGTAACATTGTGATGGCACTCTGGAGCAATATAATTGGACATGGGGCCTTAATGTTGGCACATTGGAGCATTGTGATGACACATTAGAGCATTGTGCCATCACATTGGTGGATTGTGAGGGGATATTGCACACCGTGTTTCCTTATTGAGTACGGTCATGACACAAAGGATCATTGTAATGACAGAATGGTGCATTGTGATGGAAAATTTGAAGTCATATTGTAACATTGTGATGGCACATTTTAGCAGTATAATGGCACATGGGGCTAAACTGTTGCACATTGAAGCATTGTGATGTCACATTTTAGTGTTGTGATGCCACATTGTAGCACTTTGATGGCACATTGGGGGATTGTGAGGGGATTTTGAGCACAGTGTTTGCATATTGAGCTTATTGATGAGAAAATGGATCATTGTAATGACGCAATGGCGCATTGCAATAGCATAGTGAGCAATGTGATGGCACAATGGCACATTGTGATGTCACATTGGGGGATTGTGAGGGGACATTGAGCATCGTTTTTGCATATTGAGGAAGGTGACAACACAATGGATCATTGTCATGACACAGTGTCGCATTGTGATGGCACAATGGAACATTGGGAAGTCATATTGTAACATTGTCTTGGCACATTGGAGCAACATAATTGCACATGGGGCCATAGTGTTGGCACATTGGAGCATTGTGATTGTACGTGAAACATTGCAATACCAAATTGTAATACTGTGATGACACATCAGGGCATTATATTTATACAGTGAGAATTGTAATAACACATTAGGAGCTTTGTGAGGGGACATTCAGTATTGTGATGTCACATTGAGCATTGTGGTAACACATTGGAGCATTGTGAAATCACATTGGAGTATTGGGATGTCACATTTGGGGATTGTCTGGGGACACTGAGCACCATCTTTACTTAGTGACCATGTTGAGGACACAATGGATCATTGTAATGACACAATGGCACATTGTGATCACAAATTGAGCATTGTTGTTGCACAATGGAACATTGTGAAGTCATATTTTAACATTGTGGTGGAACATTGGAACAATATAATGACACATGGGGCCATAGGGTTGGCACATTGGAGCGTTTTGATGGCACATTAATATTGCAATATCAAACTGGAGTATTGTGGTGAGACATTTTGACATTATATTTGCACACTGAACATTGTGATAACACATTGGGGGCCTTGTGAGGGGAAATTCAGCATTGTGATGTCACATTGAGCTGTTTTTTGGAGCATTGTCATGTTACATGGAGGCATTTTGATGACCCATTGGAGGATTGTGATGTCACACTGGGAGATTGCGAGGGGATATTGAGCACCGTGTTTGCATATCGACCATGTTGATGACACAATGGATCATTGTAATGGTACAATGGCACATTGTGATTGTAAAGTGAGCATCTTGGTCGCACAATGGAACATTTTGAAGTCGTATTGTAACATTGTCATGGCACACTGGAGCAATATAATGGCACATGTGGCCATAGTGTTGGCTGATTGGAGCATTTTGTTGTCACATTAGAGCTTTTGATGTCACATTGGGGGATTGTAGGGGATATTGAGCACCATGTTTGCATATTGAGTATGGTGACAACACAATGGATCATTGTAACGACATGATGTTGCATTGTGGTGGCACAATGAGCATTGTGATGGCACAATGGAACATTGTGAAGTCATATTGTAACATTTTGATGGCCCGTTGGAGCTATATAATGGAACATGAAGCCATACTGATGGCACATTGGAGCATTGTGATGGCACATGAAACATTCCAATACCAAACTGGAATATTGTGATGACACATTGAAGCATTATATTTGTCCACTGAGCAGTGTGATGACACATTAGGGGCCTTGTGAAGGGACATTCAGGATTGTGATATCAAATTGAGCATTGTAGTGATCCATTGGAGCATTGTGGTGTCACACTGGAGCATTAGGATGTCACATTCAGCATTTTGATGACACATTAGAGCATTGTTTTGTCACATTGGGGGATTGTGAGGGGACATTGAGCACGGTATTTGCATATTGAGCATCATGAAGACACAGTGGATTATGGGAATGACACAATGGTGCATTGTGATGGCAGAATGATGGCACAATGAAACATTGTGAATTCATATTGTAACATTGAGATGGCATATTGGAGCAGTATATTGGCACATTTGTCCATAGTGTTGGCAGACTGTAGCATTGTGATGTCACATTAGAGCATTGTGATGTCACATAGGGGGATTGTGGGTGGACATTGATCACTGTGTTTGAATATTCAGCATGGTGACAAGACCCTAGCCCTAAATGTAACAAGAACACTTGCCCTAATCCTAACCCTAACCATAAACTCAAACTAACTCTAGGCCTAACCCTAAAACTAACAGTAATCCTAGTATTAACCGTTTACTTTACCCTAAACCTAACACTAGCCCTAGGTACAAACCTAAACATAAACCTAGGTTTAGCCCTAACACTAAGCCTAATCCTAACCATAAACTTATCCCTAAACCAATCTTAATGCAAGCCCTAACACGAAGCCTATTCCTGAACCTAAGCCTAATACTAACTTTAAGTATAAAGCTAGATGCCACCCTCAAACTCATGCTACTACCTACTCTAACCCTAAACGTAGTCCAAAGCCTAAAACTAACTCTAAGCCTAACTTTGACCTAATCATAGACCTAGCCCTAGCCCTAATATTAACTTCTGAACCAACGCAAAACTTCATACTAGCTCTAGCTATAAACCTAATCCTAACCCTAGCACAAACCCTAACGCTAACTCTAATCCTTTTACTACAAATAAACCTATACTTAACCCTACCCATAAGCATAATCCTATTGTAATCCTAAACCTACCTCTAAACCTAATCCTAACATTTAGCATAATTCTAACACTTAACCTCACACCAACCCTAAACACAGTCTTAACCCTAACCCTAAGCCAAGTCTTAACCCTAACCCTCATTGAACACTAAGCCTAACACTAAACATAGCCTAATCCTAATTATAATCCCTGCCCTAACCCTAACCTACACTAAATCCTAACCCTAGTTCTATCAGTAACCCTACCCTGAAACAAACCCTACAATTAACACTAATTCTAACCCTAATATTAACCTTTTACTTATTGCTAACTCTAACACTAGCCTTAGCAATGAACCTAACCTACCCCTAGCCCTAGCTCTAGCACTAGCCCTTACCCTAACGCTAAACCTAAACCCAGTGCTAAACCAAGCAATATACATAACCCTAAATCTTACC
>NW_008332039.1:130266-143816 GCF_000622305.1 Nannospalax galili | reverse complement strand
TACCCCTACCCCTACCCCTAAGCCTAACCCCCACCCTAACCCTACCCCAACCCTACCTCTAACCCCTACCCTAACCTTAACCCTAACCCTACAACTAAAACCACCCCTTCATGTAACTGTAACCGTAAATCTACCCCTACCCCTTAACCTAATACAAACCCTAAATATATAACTTAGACCAAAATTTGCTCATAACCAAACTCCCAAACCTTACCCTAAACCTAATCCTAACCCTTAACCTAAACAGTGTGAACATGAACAAAGCATTAACGCTAACACTAAACCTTGCCCTCACCATAAGCCAAACCTTAAAACTAAGCATAAACGTACATGTAACCATAGCTCTAAACCTGTCCTTAGCCTAAACCCTTATCCCAACATTCAATATATTACCTAGACACAAAACTAACCCTAAACCACTTCAGAAACCTAACCTTAAACCTAACCCTAATTATAAACATAATACTAATCCTAGACTTAGACCTAACCATACCCTAATATTAAACTTTGAACAAATCCTAATCCTAACCCTAGCCCTATCAATAACCTGACCCTATCCCTAAACCTACCCCTAACCCTAATATTATCATACTCCTAATCTTAACCCTATAAATAAACCTAATCTCAAACCTAACACTAACTCCAACCCTAACCCCATTTGTAAAGCTTATCTTTACTGTAAACCTAACTCTATCCCTTAACATACGCCTAGCCCTAATTCCATCCGTAACCCTAACCATAGCTCAAACTCTAATAATAATCCAATATATATACTGTAGACCAAAATTAACTGTAACCAAAACCGTAACCCTAAATCTTGCCCCAAACCTAAGCCTCTCCCTAAAACTAAGCGTAACTCTGTATATAGAGCTAGTCCTAAAACTACCCATAAACCTAACCCTCAATCTACAACCTAGGCCCAAGGCTAAACCTAATCCTATCCAGAACCCTAGCCCTAAACCTAACCCTAATCTTACCCTAAAACTATCTCTACCCTAACATTAAATTTTGACCTAATCCTAAGCCTAACCCAACCATATACATAAAACTAAACCTAAACCTACCCTTAACACTAATGCTAATCTTAATCTTAAAATTGCCTATGGACAGAATCCTGACCATATTTCTACTTTAACCCTATTCCACAGCCGAAACATAACCCTAACCCAAGAACAAATCCTAACCCTGTCACAATAATCCAAACACCTAACTTCGCCCTAATCCTAAAGATAACCATAGCCCTAACCCTAATACTAGCTCTAACTGTAACCTTAGCTTAACCATAACCGTAAACATAACCTTAGCCCTAATTCTAACACTAACTTTATCCCTAACACAAATCTAAACCTAGTGTGAAGCTAGCTCTAAACCTAACACTAACCCCAACGTAATCTTAGCCCAGAAGACAATCCTAACCCTGCCCTAATACTTCATGAAGCCCTAAACCTAAACTTAACTCTAAACCTAAACTTAATTCTAAATATCGCGATAGCCCTAACCATTACGTACCATAACCCTAAACCCAAACCTAAACCTAAGTCTAACCCTAACCATAGCACTAGCCCTGAACCTAACCCCAACCCTGCACCTAACAATAATCATAACCCTAAACCCACCCTAGACCTAAGCTTAACCCCAAATATACTGTAGCCCTGGCCCTATACCTAACTCTAACACTAGCCTTAAACCTAAGACAATCCAAAACATAATCCTAGCACTGATCCTAATGCTAAGACTAGCCCTAATCCTTACTCTAGTCGTAAACCTAACCCTAACCCTAAACCTAACCCTAAACATACCACTAGTCCTAATGCTAACCCTAATCGTTGCCCTAACCCTAAGCATAATCATAAACCTAAACCTAACCCAAGATCTAACCTTAACCCCTAGCCTTACTGTAACCATAATAATAATATTAAACATTGAACTTAGCTCAACCCTAACCCTAGCTCTACCCTGAACTCAAATCCTAACCTAAACCTGCCCCTAGACAAAAACATAATCCTAATCCTAACCCTAAACCTTATATTAAACCTGAAACTAACCCTAGATGTAATCCTAACCCTAACCCTAAACATAACTACAAACCTAACCCTAAATGTAGCCACACCCTATCTAAAATACTATGATTGTCCAAACCCTAAATTAAGACATAACTCTGGCCCTAACCCTAACTCTAAACCTAGCCCTAACTCAGGCCCAAACACTAGCCTAGACTAACCTCTTAACCTAAGGCTAACACTAACAGTAGACCTAAACCAATCCTTACCCTAAACCTACCCCTAAGCCTAATGTTAATTATAACTCTAAACTTACGCTTAGACCTACACCTAACCCCAACACTGACTCTAAACTAACCCCAACTCTTACAGTAAATGTAATCCTAAACATAGACTTAGGCCTATCCCTAAATATAACCCAAGCCCTACTCCTAAAGCTAACCCAATCTCTAAGCAAACCCTAATACTAACCATAAATATATACCTTAGACCCAACCTGATCCTAATGAAAACCTTAAACCTAATCCTTGGCCTACCTCTACACCTAACAATAAAACTAAGCCTAACCTTGAATATAACATTAACCCTGCACTAACCCTAACCCTAAACCTAAGCCTCACCCTAAGTATAGCGCTAGCCCTAAACCTAACACTAAACCTACCCGTATCACTAACAGTAATTCTAAACCTAAACCTGGACCTAAATCTAACCCTAACCCTAGATCTACTTGTAGCCCTAACCATAAACTAACACTAACCATAAAACTAAATCAATCCCTAAACGTAACCCTAGTCCTAAACTCAACCTGGCTCAAACCTATTCAAACCTTAACACTAATTATAAATATTTACCCTAAACCCAAACTTTAATACTAAACCTTCCCCTAACACTAAGGATTACTGTAAAACTAAGCCTAAACATACACATAAACCTAGAACAAAACCAACCCCTAAATCTACTGCTAATCCAAAACTTCAATACATAAGCTAGACTCAATCCTAACCCTAGTCCTATCCAGAAACCTAGCACGAAACCCAACCCTAACCATAACCCTAAAAATAATCTTCTACCTAACCTCAACCCTAACCTACAATTAAACTTTGACTTAATCTTAACTCTAACCTAACCCTAATTCTAAACATGAACCTAACCCTAGAACCAATCTTTACCATAATCCTAACCATAATCCAAAAACCTAACCTTTCCCTAATCCTAAAATCAACCAAAGCCCAACCCTAACCCTAGCCCTAACTAAAAAACTAATTCTAACTCTAGCCCTAACAAAACCTAACCATATACATGACCCTAGCTCTAAGCCTAATGCTAGGCCTAACACTAATGCTATTCATAACCCTAACCTAAACCTAAACCTATGAAGCTCTAACCCTAAACCTAACATTAACCCTAAATATAATCCTATCTCTGATCATAGTCCTATCTCTAGCCCTAACCATTATCCTAGCCCAAAACTTACCCCAACTTTAAACCTAAGCCTAAACCTAAACCTAACCTTAGCCCTAACCTTAATATTAAACTATCCCTAACCATGATCCTAACCCTAACGTTAAACCAAACCTAAACCTAAACCAAACTACAGCACTAGACCTAAACCTAAACCTAACCTTAAATCTAAACTTAAACCTAAGCATAATCATAACCCTAAACAAAACCCTAAGCCTAACACTCACCCTCAACTTACTCTAGCTCTTGTCCTAACCTTAACTCTAACAGTATACCTAAAGTAGACACTATCCCTAAACATAATCTTAGCACTGACCCAAATCCTTAGGCTAGAACATTCTTACCCTAGTCTTAAACATAGCCCTAATCCTAAAACTAACCCTAACACTAACCGTAGTGCTAATTCTAAATCTAATAACAACCCTAGCCTTAACCCTAACCATAATAATGTTAGACATTACCCTGACCCTAAACCTCAAGCCAACCCTCATGGTAAAATTAAACATTGACCTTATCCTAACCTATCCCTAGCCCTAACCATAAACCTAACCATAAAATTAGACCTATCCTTAGCTCTAATCCAAACTATAAAAGTATCCCTAGATGAAAACCAAACAGTAGCCCTGAACAGCACCCTTATCTTAATCCTAAAACTAACCCTTCTCCTAATTCTAACCCTATTGATAAACCTGACCATAAACATAGCCACAACGTAATGAGAATCCTCAGACTTTTTCAAGCCATAACCCTCAAGATAACACTACCCCTAATTCTAAACCTAAATCTCTCCTGAACACTAACCCAAACATTAACTCTAACCAAACCTCTAACAATAATACTAACCCTAAATGTATTCCTAGCCATAATACTAACCCTAAAGCTACCTCGAAGCCTAAATTTAAGCTCATGTTTAGGGCTGGGTTCGGGTTAGGCTTAGAGTTGTGCTTAGGTATAGGTCTAGGCATAGGTATAGAGTTAGGATGAGTTTTAGCCTGATAACTAACAGTAAAATTAGCCCTATCGCTAAACATACACATAGCCCTAATCCTAATCCGAAACCTAACTTGAATTGTAACCAAAACCATAATACTAACCCTAATTATATACTCTAAAATGAAACATAACATTCACCAAAGTTTTAACCATAAACCTTGTCCTAACCCTAAAACTAAGCCTAACCCTACACTAATCCTCACCCTAAATATACCCCTAACTGTAACCTGAACCCTAACCCTCAATATGTAACCTAGATCCAAACCTAACCGTAACTCTATCCAGAACACTAGGCCTAAATGTAAATCTAATCATAACCCTAAAACCTATCCTAGTCCTAACCCTCACTCTAACCCTAGCACTAACGTTAACCCTAACCCTAATCCTAATCCTAAACATAAATTTAGACCCAAAACTAAAGCAAGTTCTAACCCTTACCCTGATCTTAACCTTTACCCTCAATTAGCCTTAGCCCTATCCTAAACCTAACATTAACCCTAAACCTAGCTGTAAGTCTAGCCCTAACACTAAACCTTATCATAACCATAGTCTTAACCCTAATACTAATTATAGACCTAATATTAAACTTTGATCTAATCATAATCCTAGCACTAACCCTATTCCTAACCCTAAACCTATCCCTCTACCTAACTCTAACCTTACCCCTAAACCTAATCCTAAACCTAAACTTAACCCTAAACCAAGTGCCAACAGTAATCCTAACTATAATACTCACTGTAAACCTAACACTAAACTGAAACATAATAGCCCTAAAAGTAATACTAGTGCTTCCACTATTCTTAACGCTAAACACACCTCTAGACATAATCCTTCCCTAAACTAAACCTAATCCTAACCATAAACCTAAACATAATCATAGCCAAATTCCTAAGATTAAACCTACCCTAAAAATAACCATAACCCTACTCCTCATCCTAACTTTAACTCTAAATAACCCTAAGCTTAGCACTAACCATAACTGAAATACTAACTTTTATCATAAGCCTAACCCTAACCCTGAATCTAACCCTAAACCTAAATCTAAGCCTAATCTTACACTTAGCCTGAACCCTAATCCTACAACCAACCCTAACCCTAATTCTAATCCCTAATCATAATCCTAATGCTAAATCCTAGACCTAACCTTAAGACTAACCTTAATGTTAAACTTTGCCCTAAAGCTATCTCTAACACTACGGAGAACCATAAAATTATCCCTACCCCCATATTAAATCTAACCCTAAGCCTAACCCTTAACCTAAACCTAATACTAACCCTAACCCTGACCCTAACTGTAACCCTCACACTAAACTTAACCCTAGCCCTGACACCAACACTAAACCTAGCCCTAACCCAAATCCTAACCCTAATCCTAATCCTATCCCTAGCCCTGAAACCTAGCGCTAGCACTAACCCTAACTTTAGCACTAACCCTAGCCCAAAATCTAACCCTAACCTAGCCCCAAAACTAACCCATGTCATAAACCATATACAACTGCTATACCTAACGCTAAATCTAATATTAACCTTTGACTTAACCCTAACCCTAACACATGTGCTAGCCATAAACCTAATGAAAATTCTAGCCGTAGACCTAACCATAAACATTATTCTAAACTAAACCTCCCCAACCACTTAAGCCTTAATCTACCACTAATCTTAAACTTAACCCCAACCGTAACATTGCTCTAACTCTAAACCTACCTGTATACCTAAATGCAACCCTTGCCCTAACCATAAAAGTAATCCTAGGCTTAAACTTAACACGAAACATAATCCTAGTGCTTAAGCAAATTATAACACTAAACATACCCTAGACCTAGCCCTAATCCAAGCCCTATCCCTAACCCTAACCTTAATCCTAACCCTAATGATAACACTAAACATTACCCTAGTCTGAACATTCACCTTAATCCTACATTTAAGCCTAACCATACACATAACCCTAGCACTAAAAAAACCTCTAACCCTAACCTTTACCAGAGCCTTAACCGCAACACTAGACCAAAACCTAACTTTAACCCTAATCCTAGCCCTAACCTAACCCAAATCCTAACACTTAACCTAACCCTTACCCTGACCGTAACACTAACTCTAATCCTACCCCTCAACAAAACCCTAGAATCAATCCTAAACATAACTCTCTTGTTAACGCTAACACTAACCCTAGCCCTAATCCTAAACTTGACCTTAGCTCTAGGGTTAAACATAACCCTAAACACAATCATAAAACTAACACTACACATAAGACTATCCCTAACCCAATATTAACCTCTGACCTAAGCCTAGCCCTTATGGTAGACCTAGCCATAAATATAACCTTAAAACAATCACTAAACATAACTCAAATCCTATCATAACCCAAACCCTAAATTGTGCTGTAGCCCTAGCCATAAATCGAACCTTAACTCTTGGCCTAACCCTAACTCTAATCCTAAACCGAAACACAACTGTAGCCTTAAACCTAAACAGCCTTAAACCTAAACCTAATCCTCCACATAATCTTAGCCCTAAATCTACCTCTAATTCTAAACCTAACCCTTACACAAGCCTTAGCCCAAAACATGACCCTAACCTACCCAGAAATCTAACCCTAACGATACCCTATCACTGCCTCTAACAATAAAAATAAACCTAACCCTGGCCAAAGGCCTAATCCAAACCATAAATGTAACCCTAATCTAAATCTAACCATAAACATAATCCAGCACTAACACTAACCCTAAACCTAGCCCTAAATCTAACCTTAAACAAACCTTAACCATAGCCCTAATCCTACACCCAGCCATAATCCTAATTGGAGCCATAATCCGACCTCTAAACTGAACCCTAAAACTTACCTAATGGTAACGGTACTTCTAACCCTGTTATCCTAAACATAACCTTAAGATTAAACTATAACTAAACCTCACCCTTACCGTAATACTAAACTTTGATGTAACCCTAACCCTACTCCTAGCACAAATATAAGCCTAAGCCTAGCCCTAACCCAAAACCTAACCCAAATGCATCCCTAAACCTAATCCTATAGCGAATCCTAAACCTAACAAAAATCATAATCTTAACACTTAACCTCACCTTACCCCTAAATACAACACTAGCTCTAACTCTAACCCTATCTCTAGCCCTAACCCTAACCCTAACCCTCTCACTAACCATAACCCTAACCACAAATATAATCCTAGAACTATCCTGAACCTCAACCCTAATCCTAAATTTACACCTCTGCATAACCCTAGCCCTAAAATTACCTCTAACCCCAAGTCTAACCCTAATCCTAGCCCTAATCCTAAACCTAATCCGAGCCCTATCCGTAACATTAATCCTAACCCTTAACCTAACACTAACCCTAAACATTACCCTGACCCTAACCCTCAATATTAACCTATCCCCTACTCAGCACTAACCTAGCACTAACCCTAACTCAAATTCTAAATCTAACCCTAACCCTAACCCTAGGCCTAAGCCTAACCATAATCAAAATCCTAAATCCAACCCTAGAAGTAACCCTAAACCTAACCCTAGTATTAACATTTGTCCTAACTTACCATTGACTTTAGACCGGACCTTAATCTAACCCTAACCCTATCCTCTTAAAATAATTCTAGACCCAACACTAACCCTAACACTGATCAAGACCCTACCGATAACCCTAATCGAAGGCCTAAACCTAAACTATAACCCTAAACCTGACCCTAGACCTAAGCCCTCTCCTAACCCTAAACCTGAAAATAACTGTGCCCCACCTCTAACTCCAATTCTAACCCTAAGTCTAATCATAACCGTACACCTAGAACTAGACCTAAACCTAACCTAAAATTAAACATATACCTAACCTTAAGGTTAACCCTAATATTCAACATTGACCTAAACCTAACTCTAACGCTAGTCCTAGCCAAAAACCAAACCCTAACCACAGCCCTAAACATAATCTGGACCCTAAGCCTAAACCTAACCCTTAACCTAACCCTAGCCTCCAAATTGACCCAACTCTAGTCATAATCATAATCCTAAATTTTACCTAACCTTATCCCTAAACATACCCATAGAAATAACCCAAAACCTAACCCTAATCCTAAACTTAGTCTTAGGCCTAAACCTAACCCTAAGCCTAGACTTGACCCTAACCCTAACCAAAACCCAAATCCTCACCTAATCTAATCCTGCACTGACCCAAACCATAGCCCAAAACCTAACCATAACCCTAAACATAACCCCTACATTATCCCTCACCAAAACCCTACCCCTAAACTTAACACTACCTTAATCTGAACACTAAACATAAGCCTAAACATACATGTAACCCTAGCTCTAACGCTACCTCTAACCCTAACCTTAACCTGAGACCTAACACTAAACCTAACAGCAATCCTAGCCCTACCCATAACCTTAATCAGAACGATTAACCTAATCTTCACAATAAACATAACCCTAGCCCTAATCCTAACCCTAACCCTCAGCCTCACTGTAGTCCTAGCCCTAAATTTAAACCTAATCCTACACCTAAACCTAACCTTAACATGAACCCTAAACTTAACTGTCCCTAACCCAAACCCTAAATCTAACACTATCCCTAAAACAAAACATAACGCTAAACATAATCCTACCTCTAAGAAAACCTCACACTAACCATAAGTGTAGCCCTTGACTTAAGCCTAACTCTAACCTAATACTAACTCTTGACCTAACCCTATTTCTACCACAAGACCTAGAAATAAAACTAGCCCTAATTCAAACCCTACCCATAATCATAAACCTAACCCTAACCATAAACCAACACCTACAGGTAACCCTAAACCTGTCCATAACACTAATACTAAATCTAAACCTAACCCTAGACCTAAACCTAAACCTTATGCTAAATGTAACCCTGCTCCTAAAACTAAACCTAAATATGTACCATAGAAACAACCTGAAACCTAAACAAACCTTTATTCCAGGTCAGTCTGGCCTACACAGATTTCTAGACCTAACCCATAGCTCTAACTCTAACCCAAAACCTAACCCTAACTGTAGCCCTAGCCCTCAGCCTTAAACTAATCCTGGCCCTAACCATAAGCTTAATCCTAAATCAGAACCTACCTCAACTCTAAACACAACCTAACCTTAACCCTAATCCTAACTCTAACCCTAGCCCTAACCTGAAACTCTAACCTAGCACTAACCCTAAACATAACCCTAACCCTAACTCTACCACTCATCATAAACCTAATCCTAACAATTAAGCAACTACCAAATATTAATATAACATTAGCCCTATCACTAACCCTAATGCTAACCCTAGCACTAACCCCAACACTAATCCTAATCCAGGCCCAACCCTAATCTAACCCTAACTCCAAACATAACCCTAGCCCCAACCCTCAACATAGCCCTGACTGTAATGTTAATCCTATCCCTAAATATCACCCTAACCTTGAATCTAACCCTAGACCTAGTAGTAAACCTTACTGTTGTGGTTTGCATGAAAATGTCCCCTATAGGCTCCAAGTATTTGGACATTTTGTCCCCAGATGATGGCACTGTTTGGCGAACTTTTATAAGCACATCTCTGGGGGTGGGCTTAGAGAGTTCTTAAGTCTTGCCAGATCTCCAGTTGTTCTCTTGGTTCCTGTGACTGCATGATGATGTGAGAGCTTAGCTTCTGCTGCTACTGGTCCAGCCACCTCCAGCTACCATGGCTCCATGCCATGATGGACTGTAATTCCCCTGGAATTGTAAGCTCAAATAAACTCTTCTTTCTATAAATTGCTCTGGTCAATGTGTCTATCCCAGCAACAGAAAAATGACTAGTACAGTAATTGGTACCAGGAGTGGGGTGTTGACTGTGAAGAACCTGAACATGTGGGGTGTTGGAAAACTGTGGAACTCTTTGAAAGTTTGGCCTAGGAAAATCCTTGGTTGCTGTAAGCAGAGCCTAACAGTCCATTCTAGTAGGGGCTTGGAAGAAAGTGGTGCTGAGAGGAATGTAGTTCCTGAGGGAAATAAGGACTTATGAAGCACTTGGAATATTTTGGCAAAGAGACTGGCTGGAGTCTGCCCTCGACCTAAATGATTGCCTGGGGCTAAGTTGAAAAGCAATGGACTAATTTGTCAGGTGGAAGAAATTTCAAGACAGCCTAATGTAGAAATGGTGGCATGGCTATTAATGGTGAATATTATACAGATTTACAGGGAAAAAGAGCAAATGGGGCAGAAAGAAATAGTGTACAAGATGGATTGAAAAAGAGCCTTAGGAAGATAAATATTGGAGCCTTGGAGTGTGATGGAGAAGATCCCATTGATAAGGAGATTAAAGTGATTAAGGAGGGGCCTAGAGATTCAAACTTGAACAATGGAGAGAGTGCCTCCAGGGCAAGACCACATCCAGTTAAGCCTCCAACTTGTGAAAGGAAAATGCTGCAGGGACCACTGAAGAGAAGAACTTCTAAAACGGATAAAGCAGCCTGAGGTCAATCTCAAGCTAGCAGTCAGACTTCATGTCGGGAGCCATGCTTGCCATAAGCATTGGAAATTAGGACCGTGTCACTTTAAGAGCTTCTGAGCTCTCTGCTTCAGTGGTCAGAGCTGACAGGCTGTACCTGGATGATAAATCAGGACTTCTAGAAAGTTAGTTTCAGTTCGGCCTTCATGCTGTCTGTATAGTAACCCTTTTGTTTCTGTTAGGAAGATTCACCTAGGTAATCCAAACTCCAGGTGGGGTAAAAAGGACCTGTGGGACCTCTCAGTAGATTCTTTCTTCTAAAGAGCGCTCTCCTCTCTGTACCTGCTGTCCCTTTAATGAATTCCTCGCATAACTTCAGACGTATGCCTGAGTGTCCTTTCTGTTGAAGACCCAAGCCTGGTGGGCTTGGGGGCGTTCGACAAGTGGCGCCCAATGTGGGGCTTGAAGACCCCTAGCACCAGGCTGTCTGAACAGATTTTTTGAGGAAAAATTGTTTTTTGGGTAAGTATGCTTTTGTTAGGTAAGTATGTCTTTTTTCCTTCTTCCCTGCAGCATATTTATTATAGTAATAGGTTGCACATTTCAGGGTGTGATTCAGGGGCACTCAATATGAGATTTTTAGATTTTGAAATAGGGGACAGAGTCAGGGGAAAAGTAAAAACGGTATCTCAGACAGGAGAAGCAGTTTTACTTGCCTTCTGGGCTGCTTGGAAATTTGTTAGAGCGTGTGCTAAATGCTGTCCAAGGAAATTGCTTCCACGCCAGCCTTTTCATACAGCTAGAAGGACAATTAATCTTTATAAAATTCCTGAGGAGGTGAAGCGTAAAGACTAAGAGCAAGCTTGCAGGGTTTTGTATTCAGACTTTCCTCCTCCTTACCTGGTTCCCAGTGTCCAGAATGCAGTGAGAAAGCAGACTCAGATGGCTAACTTTAAATTCTGGCACAGGAAAGCCTGCTGTCTCCTGCTTGCAGTTTAAACTAATGTAGTATAGACTGAAAATGTGAGAAGCTGACTCAGGGCAGAAACTGGTCCTTTCTGTTCAGACTCATGCTAGTTCTCACAGACTTCTTTTCTCAGGAATTTTCCAGGTTCAGACTGACCCTCTGACTCTGTGAAAGGCACTGAGAGCAGCTTGCATGTTTTAGTGCCATGACATTCAGATTTTCTTTGGCTGGAAAAGGCTTCCACCTCAGGGGTCAGTCTCCTTGGGTCCCTAAAAGGGTGACCTAACCCGATTAATCATACAAGAAACCTGTGAAAACAGGCGTAGGAATACAATTCCGCTGTGATTGATCTAATGGGGAACAGTTTGAGGGCTGTTCAGGACGCTGACCAGGGCCGTTCGCAGCTTGTGTGCTTTGGAACATAAAATTGGTGTGCTCACACGATGTTGACACTGTGCCTTTTGCAGATCTGTGTTGGGTGCCATGCCCAACATGTTTTGTTTCAATTTGGTTTGATGGTACCATTTAACATATTTCCCTCAATTTGAGCCTGGCACGGCTTTGTTTGGACAATGGCAGTTTTGGAACTTGTCTTTCTGTGTTCTTTCCCGACAGCACAGGTCGGTGGCTCAGGTATGTGAGGTGGCATCCTGAGCACTCTGAGCAAGTAATTTATGGCAGAAGTTGCCTGTGAAGAGAACTTTCCGCTCGTGGCTTGTGGCAGAGGCCACTTGCGCTTTGTCTTAGAGCTCTGTATGTGATTCATGGCAGGAGCTGAGCCTTTCTTGGCGCTAGTACCCGGCCTTCTTTGGCTGGTGCATAGCTGCTTGAAGTTGTGGCCCAACGTGATGCAGCTGCGTGCCACCAGAGAGGTTTGGACCCAAACACCAGCCGCCGGAGGGGTCCTAGTTTCACCGGGAGCTACATGTAGTAATGAACAGGTGATTTGTGGCAGAAATCACTCGTGATGAGCTCTTGACTCTATCTATCTTACTCTAGTTCAAGTTCCATGATGTTGCAAAAAGACGTCTATAACAATATTGTGCGCACTGTAAAAATTTACAAATTTGGCTTACTGATATCAGTCATAAATTGTTCTTTCACTTGTTTGTTCTACTTCAAAAGTTCTGTTTGCATCTTCATGGTTGCTTTGTTTGTCTCCTTTTATCGGTTGTATTTCTGTGTGTCACCTTGGTTACTAGGTGTACATGGTTGTGTTTTATGTTGCCTTGACAACCTGGTGTGTTGCTCTGTTGCCCTTGGTTGTCCTGGTTGCCCGCGTCTCCCCTGGGCCTTCCTTGGATGGTATGTGGCTGCTTGAAGCTGCGGCCCAGCATGATGCAGTTGCATGCTGCCGGGGAGGTTTGGGGGTGGGCTGCCAGGCTGCCAGGTTGGTGGCTGTCAGTTGACATATTGGTTTCTGTCATGGCTTTGTAGGAAGTTCCTACTACACACAGTACCAAGAAGGTTGAATCCGCTATTAAGGAAATAGAATCAACCCAGGTGGCTATCAACAGAGGTACAGCTAATGAAAATCTAGTACATATCCAAAATAAAATATTAGTCAGCTCTAAAGAAGAATGACATTTTCATGAAACTATGTGGATGTAGAATGTCTGATATTGAGACTGGCGAGATGGCTCAGCGGTTCACAATAACAAACCTTTGATTATAGCCCCATTTACACTTTTGTTGTGTTTCTCAC
>NW_008332039.1:126262-128467 GCF_000622305.1 Nannospalax galili | reverse complement strand
GGTCCTCCTAGGTGTTTTCGTGCTGGATCTCAAAATCGGACTGGACCTCTTCTGGGAAATGGGAGGAGGGGCCAGCCTCAGGCCCCCAGACAATATGGGGCATTTCAGAAGGGCAACAATCCATTTCGGAACTACTCCGAGCACAATCAGGTGATTCAGAATTAAGTCTCAGTTCCTCAATATATGCAGTCATTACTCCAGAAATGGGTATGCAAGCCTTGTCAACAGGAATGTATTGTCCTGTGCCTTCAGGATCAATAGGCATAATATTAGGCACCAACAGCATGTCTTTGTCAGGAGTATTAGTTTCTCCTGGAATCATTGATACAAATTATCAGAAAGAAATAAAGATTATACTACATTCACCATCAAAGATTTCTGTTATCCAACAAGGACAAAATGTTGATAGGTGCTTTGTAGGATGCCCCATTTACATGTGGTGGTGGGCTTCTGCCAGGCTGTCAGACAGTGCCTGATTATCACACAGGAAAACCTGGCAATTTCATGCTGGAGGATATGTATCTGTGATGGGCACTTCAAAAGGTGAGTCAGGAAGAGAGTAGGAAGGCGCCCAGCTGAGAAAGAGAGCCTCTGCATATGAACGCCGAGCCGGCTTGCAGCTATCTGGACATGTAGAGACTGCTACCTTAGACAGCAGGGGTCCCCAACAAGCATTGGCCTAAACTGTGGCCCAAGAGGCCTACTATCACTCATTTGCAAGGTATAGGACAAAGTAAGAATCCAGAACAAAGTAGTGATGAGCTTCACTGGCAGGATGATGAAGGACATGAAGGTTTGTTTATTCCTTATATACTTCCTGGCTTGCCTGTCAACCTTTGGGGTCGAGATGTTATGTCTAAGATGGGAGTTTGCCTTTCCAGTTCCATCAATCACGTTGAGGCTGTTCACCCACCATCAAACTTTGATACTCCGCAGTTTTTTTAGTTGAGGTCGCTGAGCAGCCTGCACCGCATGCAGATCCAATCGTATGGAAATCAGACGACCCTGTATGGGTGTCTCAGTGACCTCTTTCTAGAGAAAAAATTACTGCCGTTGAGGAGCTAGTGCAGGAACAACTCAACGCAGGACATATTGTGCCCTCTAATTCACCATGGAATTCTCCTGTCTTTGTCATAAAAAAGAAATCCAGTAAATGGAGATTATTACAAGATCTTAGAAAAATTAATGAACTATGGAAACTATGGGAGCCCTACAACCAGGCTTACCCTTGCCTTCTGCTGTACCTCAAGGCACTCATAAAATTATTTTAGATTTGAAAAATTGCTTTTATACTATTCCCCTTGCACCCCAGTATTGCAAATGATTTGCTTTTAGTGTACCCTCAGCCAAATTCAAGGAGCCCTTAAAGAGATATCACTGGGTGGCATTGCCTCAAGGTATGACTAATAGTCCTACTTTGTGCCAGAAATTTGTGGCTCATGCCATTCTGTCCCGCGCTATCGTCTCGCCAGCAAGAACGACGCGGCACACTCAGGATCCTTCTGCAGAAAAGCTTTAATGCATCTTGAGAGGGAGAGCATAAGCTTACAGGGCGAAGACCCCGAATGTCGGAAACCCAGCCCTTATATAGGTTAGTAAGCCCGTCTTGGACGTGGCAACTCTTGATTGGTCGCAAACTCATCAGCCCATATCACGCCACGAGGTAGGCAGAGACTAGAAGATGGAAAATTACTTCGGGCATATGCGTACTGACTTATTTACTGCTCAGCATGAACCGGATGTGAGCGCCATCTTGTAATGGCGTCTGCAGGGACGGCAGGTGGCTCCCCACACCATTCAGAAAGTACGTGAGTCTTTTAAACAAGTGTACATCATTCATTATATGGATGATATCTTACTAGCTCATCTAGATGAGGATTTGCTTCTAGAGTTTTCTTTCCATCCAGGAAACTTTACAACACTTTGGCTTGCAAATAGCTCCTGAAAAGGTGCAGAGACATCCTCCTTATTCATACCTAGGCCATGTTCTGTATCCTAAGGAAATCAAACCTCAAAAGATTCAGATCAGAAAAGACACTTTAAAAACTCTTAATGATTTTCAAAAATTATTGGGAGACATTAATTGGGTACGACCTTATCTAAAACTCACAACCCATGATTTATGCCCCTTATTTCAGATTCTAGTAGGAGATTCTGATCCTACATCACTGAGGGAATTTACACCAGAGGCACGTAATGCATTGG
>NW_008332039.1:119475-126211 GCF_000622305.1 Nannospalax galili | reverse complement strand
TATTATGGATACACTTGCCTTTCTCCGTTACTAACGTCTTACTTCCATACTTTGAAGCCATATCAACTTTGATTCAGCTCATCAGGTCTGAATCTACTAAGTACTTTGGGCAAGAACCTGCTAAAATCATAGTTCTTTTTATTAAATCTCAAGTTGACTGGCTGTTTCAAACTTCTGATGCTTGGGGAATTGCCCTAGCTAATTATTCAGGTTCTATTGATAATCATTATCCTAAACATAAGCTTCTGCAGTTTTGTCAAACCACTGATCTTATATTTCCTAAAGTTACAAGCTCTGTTCCCTTGCCACATGCCTTATTGATTTTCACAGATGGCTCTTCCAATGGAAGTGCCTCCTATGTGCTGATGGGAACACCGTAGTGGTTCATACTTCTCAGTCTTCAGCACAGGTTGCTGAACTTCATGCTGTTGCTTTAGTTTTTCAAGGATTTCTGGATCAAGAGTTTAACCTTTATACTGATAGCTTTTATGTGTTTTCTGCATTATGCATGGTGGAAACTGTTCCTGTTATAAAAACTTCTAATAGTATGGTACATGAATGTTTTCTCAAATACAGTCTTCTATTATTGCCAGGACAAGGAAATTCTTTGCGGCTCATATTCGAGCACATACTCATTTACCTGGACCCCTCACTCGAGGAAATGATTTAGCTGATCTTCATACTAAACTTGTAGCCTTATCAAATGTGGAGCTTTCTCAGCAAGCCCATGCTAAACATCATCAAAATAGTAATAGTTTGTGGCTGCAATTTGGTATCTCGCGAGAAGCTGCTCGGGATATTGTTTGCCGCTGCCCTCAATGTCCTACTGTCTCTCATGTCCCTTATGTAGGAATTAACCCTTGTGGGCTTATTCCTAATCAATTATGGCAGATGGATGTTAGTCACGTTCCTGAGTTTGGACGGTTAAAATATGTTCATGTTAATCTAGATACCTTTTCTGGTTTTCTCTTTGCTTCTGCTCTTACAGGTGAAAGCACTAAACACGTCATCACTCACTGCATTCATTGCTTTTCAGCACTTGGTACTCCCACCATCTTAAAAACTGATAATGGTTCTGGGTATACTTCCCGCTCATTTCAGGATTTTTGTGTACAATTTGCTATCCAACATAAAACAGGAATTCCATATAATCCACAAGGTCAGGGCATTACTGAACGTGCTCATGGTACTCTCAAGTTACAATTGGTAAAGATTACACATAGTCAACTGTATGCCCAGTCACCACAAAATCAATTACATCACGCTCTCTTTGTTTTGAATTTCTTAAACTTGGATGCCCACGGTTGCTCTGCAGCTGATAGAATGTGCCATCCTTCTTCTTCTACTGATTATGCCCAAGTCAAATGGAAGGATCCTTGTACGGGCCACTGGAATGGACCAGATCCTGTCCTAATTTGGGGGAGAGGGCATGTTTGTGTTTTTCCGCAGGATGCTGACAATGCAGGTTGGGTACCTGAATGCCTCGTTCGATTGGCTGAATCTCCGGCCCCCACACCGCCTGTGCCATCACATTGCACCAACTGATGTCATCGTCCTGCTCTTTTATGCCTGAACTTTTGAACTTTTTGCACCACCTGGCGCCCACCATTCTATGTCTCTGGACTTTGGTTATGATGCATCCCTGCCCTATTTGATTGCTTTTGTATCCCACGTGATTTGTGCACCATTGTTATGCTCCTTTGTGTGATACTTCTTCCCTTATGTCCTCCCTTTGGCCCCTTGGGCTGTGGGGTCCTTTTTATTCGTTTGGGAGGGGGACTTAGGCTCTGCCTAACCTCCAGTTGCACAGGTAGAGTATTGAATTCACAGGTAGTGAATTAAAAAATCATGAAACCAAATTCAAATGTTACAATTTAAATGCTACATGATTTGGCCATATTTCAGTTCCAGACTCTGGTCCCGCAGTCCAATTTCTCTCTCCGTGGCACTGTGCCTCAGTGGCATTTCCCGTTTCTTCCCCAAGGCCGTGGCCATTCACTGGGAGCTTTCAGGATGCTTGTTAGCCAGAGACGGGTAAGATTCTCTCAGAGGAAAGCAGGATGCCAGCCGCCCCGAATGGCTTTCACTCTGGCAGAGGACAACCTAAGACAGGCACGGTCATTCCACCCCAAGTCTTGGCATGTACTTCCTCTTTAAAAAAATATAAAAAGAAAGAGGGATATGTCGGGAGCCATGCTTTCCATAAGCATTGGAAATTAGGCGAGTGTCACTTTAAGAGCTTCTGAGCTCTCTGCTTCAGCGGTCAGAGCTGACAGGCTGTACCTGGATGATAAATCAGGACTTCTAAAAAGTTAGTTTCAGTTTGGCCTTCGTGCTGTCTCTATAGTAACACTTTTGTTTCTGGTAGGAAGATTCACCTAGGTAACCCAAACTCCAGGCGGGATAAAAAGGATCTGTGGGACCCCTCAGTAGATTCTTCCTTCTAAAGAGCACTCTCCTCTCTGTACCTGCTGTCCCTTTAATAAATTCCTCACATAACTTCAGACCTATGCCTGAGTGTCCTTTTTGTTGAAGACCCAAACCTGGTGGGCTTGGGGGGGTGTTTGACAACTTGGAAGTGTTGCTCACCTGGCACTGGCTTTAGAAGCATGAAAGATGGAAGAGTGAAGGGGTCGTCAATCCTTCCCCTGAGGTTTCAGAGAACCTTGGAAGCCAGGTAAGATGAAGCAGAGGTTCCCCTGCCTAGAAGAGGAACTGGTAGTCCATTCTGTGAAGCTGTGAAGGTGAAGCCTGGTTGATAATGGAGACCCCAAGACGTTTGTGATGCCAGAGCTGTGGGGCATCTTCCAAGAAGACCTGCACACAGGGAGTGGTACCAGCACAAGAGAGAGATGTATGTTGCATGTAGCAAAGCTAAAGAGGTTGAGCCATCTAAGTACTTTGGAAGTGAAGTCCCATAGGTTGGATGTGGAACCACTGGATTTGGTGTTTGACCACTGGTTTTTGGCCTCGTATAGGTCCAGTATTTCCTTACTATGCCTCCATTTATCCCTTTTGGAATGGTAATGTGTATTCGGTTCCACTGTATGTTGGGAGTATGTAATTTGTATTTTGATTTTATAGAGGTTTACAGTGAAGATATTTACCTAAATCCACTTTGGACTGTGGACTTTTGAATAGTATTGAGACTGATAATGACTATGGGAACTTTGAAAGTTGGACTAAATGTATTTTGCATTTTACATGATCATGAGCCTATGTGTGCCAGGGGGTGGAATGTGGTGGTTTGAATGAAAATATACCCCATAGGCTCCAAGTGTTTGAACATTTTTCCCCAGATGATGGCGCTGTTTTGGGATGTTTTAGAAGGTGTGGCTATCCTGGAAGAAGCACAACACTGGGGTTGGGCATAGAGAGATCTTAAGCCTTGCCATACCTCCAATCATCTCTCGTTTCCTGTGCCTGCATGATGATGTGAGAGCTTCCCTTCTGCTGCTCCTACTCCAGACACCTCCAGCCACCATGCCCCCCTGCAATGACAGACTGTAATTCCCCTGGAACCGTATGCTCAAATAAACTCTTGCTTCTATAAATTGCTTTGGCCAGTGTTTCTATCACAGCAACAGAAAAGTGACTAATACACTCAAATTACTCTGTATAATTAATAACCATGGAAATGTAAATTAAACCATAATGAACTATCACTTAATATCTGTTAGAATGCCTATTATATAAAAGATAATAAGTTCTACCAAGGTTGTGGAGAAAAGGGAAAAACACATGTAGTAATTGCCACAATTTATCTCATTTTATTAATGAGGAAACTGAGGCACAGATATGCAAAGTTATACTGGCAGCTCATGATTTCTTTTTAACTATAGGGACAAAAGTCAAGTATGTGGGCCTTTAGTGCTATTTAGAAAAGTAAGGCTATGAAAATAGATGAATATACCACATAGTGTGCTATGAGGGCTGCTATAAGTTTATACCACACCAAAAATTTGATATGTCATTCTTTCAACCATGGTGTCAATCACTTAGTTCTAACAGCAGCCACCATTCTCCATTGAACCATGCAAAGACTTTTAAATCTATTTTCAATTAAAAAAATGTATATATGTTTATGTTACATAACAGGATGTTTTGACATGTGTGTTCATCATAAAATGGCTACCTAAATCTGTTAAATATTTTACTTCATACCACATAAATTTTGTTATAAAAGAGAACCCTTTAAACATATTCTCAGAATTTTTCAGGTATATAATTCATTATACTAAGTAAAGCCACCGTGCTGTGCAATATCCTCCTGCCTAACATATTTTAATCCCTTTAACCAACATCTTCCAGTTCCTACAAACCCCATATTCTATTATCCATCATCCTTTTCTCCTGCATTAGCTCAACCTTTTAACTTTTGACACATAAACAAGATTATTTGATCTCTGCATTTCTCTGCGTGACTTTTTAACATAACATAATGTCCCACAGTTTCATATACAGTATGACAAATGAAAGTAGTTTCTTTTAAGGTTAACTAGTACTTCATTGTGCATCTATACAATATTTTCTTTAATTATCAATGTATGCTTATATTTATTCTATATCTTAGCTATAGTGAAAAGTGATGTCTTGAACTTCAATGAGCAGGAGTCATTTCCACACACTGATTTCACTTTTAACATTTCTCCAGTGATGAATTTGATGTATATTATAGTGGTTCAATTTTTAAATTTTGGATGATATTCCTTAACTCTATTGTACATTATTTACTGAGGCAGGATCTCTGACTAACTTGGAGCTCTCTAATTTCAGATAATCTGGCTAGCCATTTTGCCCAGGGATCGCTTAATTCTGCCTCCAAAGTGCTGAGATGGCAGGTGGCTACCACGCCTGCCTAGCATTTCCGTGGGTTCTGGTAATCTGAACACTGGGTACTCATGCCTGTACAACAAGTGCTTTATCCACTGAACCATTTTCACAACCCTGCTCTTGGGCTGTTGTTGTGCTGTAACATGGTAGGTGCCTCTACTCTGACTACTCACTACAAAGAAAAGCTCCTGAGGTCTCCCAAGGAATCCCAGACTCTTCTCATTACATAAAAGCAATGGCACTTTCATCACCATTCCATTATTTGAATTTTCTTTGAGAGGTTATTTTACTGCCGTATAGGAAAGAATATCACAATATAATTACTTCAAGACCCCTGTATCTCATAGGAATATCATAAGGATGCAGTAAGGTACTAGAAAAATAGCTGCTTGTGTGTGTGTTTGTGTGTGTGTGTGCGTGTTATGTATGCACACATACTTAGATGGGTGTGTATGCACATGTGGATGCCATAGGAAGACATTGATAGTCTTCCTCTATTTTTCTCCATCTTATTTTCCAAGACAGGACCTCTCACTGAACTTGAAGTTCACTATTTCTGTTCATTTGTTAGTCAGAGAGTTGCAGAGATTCTGCTGCCTCCATACACCACTGCTGGGGTTACAGATGTATATGGCCATGCCTGGCATTTGAAGATGCTGGGGATTTGAACCTAGGTTACCTTGCTTTGCCAGCAAGAGCACTTACCCTTAAGCCAGTTTTTCAGCCTCAAGACATGCTTTCCATCTATAATATACATTGACAACACAACACATAGCTATAGCTCCCTCCTGTCTTTCTGCCTTCCATCCTTCCTCTCTTCCTTCCTTCCTTCCTTCCTTCCTTCCTTCCTTCCTTCCTTCCTTCCTTCCTTTCTTTCTTCTTTCTTTCATTATTTTCTTTCATTCTTTATTTCTTTCTTTCTTCACATATATTCACAGTCTTCAGTAAACATTGATGCTCTAGGTCATGATACACAGCAGCAAAACCCAGCTATTGTAATAATCACAGCCATAACAACTTCTATTCCACTAAATAGAGCAAAGACAAATATGTATGATATTTCAGATACTGATAGGAGATTTGAGGTGAACTAAGAAAAGACAAGGAGACATAGAAAAGTAAACGATAACATAGGGGGAGGATTTTGGATACAGTATATAGAAATCAAGGAATCTTCACAGTCTCAGCCAAGAAATATAACAAGAATGAGGTAAGCAGACGACCAAAGATAAGGGAACAATATTTTCACAAATTTCACCCACAGAACATCATATTTAAATTCTAGATTAGGAAAAATCATTACACATTCACACATCTGTACAAACACACACACACACACACACACACACACACACACACAGTCTTACATCTGTGCCTCAAATTAGTTGTATATATTTGGAAACTTGCCACTTACTTTCCCAAACATACAGACTAGCTTCAGACTTAAGAAGTGCTAAAGGAGGGAATGGAGGACATGCTCAAGAAATAGCAGAAGAAAGAATGTGATCCATAATCCCCTTAAACAGCTATTTTTTTTATTTAACTTTAGAAAAGCAGGATTATGAGCTAGGAAATCAGTATATTAATTTAGAGTGAAAATACTACTGTCAAATGATCAGTTGTGTTCATATTAGTCCTTTAGCATCCCAGGAAGGAAAATTATAGTAAGAACACTTTTATCCAGTGTATTAAGGGTGTATAGTTTGTTAGCTATTTCATTTAGATGTTAGTTTAATAAAAATTAAAATCTTATTGTACCACATACCTTTATCCAGATTCATCTACTTTTCATATTTTGGCTGATTTGATCTTGTTCCTTTCCTCCTTCTCTTTCCTCCCTCCCTCCTTTTTTCTCCCTCCTTCTCTTCCCCATGCAACCTCTTGTCTCCCTCTCTCTCCTTCC
>NW_008332039.1:93403-119378 GCF_000622305.1 Nannospalax galili | reverse complement strand
AAAAGGTGATTAGCTTGAATTAATATGGCATAATAATCAAAATCAGGAAATCTAACAATGATACAATTCTATCATCTAATTCACAGTCTACTTTCAGGTTTAGTCAATTATCCAAGTAATGTCCTGCATAGCTAATATTTCTTGGCCCAGGATTCAGTTCATGACCATGCATCACATTTAGTTCTCATAGGAATTTGATCTTCTCTAACCTATAATAGATCCTCAGCATTTTGATTTATTAGTCTTGACATTATCAAGTAATATGGCTAATTGTATTCTAGATTGCCTATAAATAAGAATTTGCCTGATGCTTCTTCATAATTAGATTTAGGACGTGTAATTTCTGCAGAGATAAAACAAAAGTCATATTATGTCTTTCTCAGTGCACTGTATCTTGTTGATGATTATATAAATGGAATTGACTTTTAAAATTTCATTTCAAAATTGTTTATTTGAAATATATAAAGAAAAGTTGATTTTTTATATTTCTGCCATATTCTTAGGACTTACTGGATTTCCTTACTAGTTTTTGTAATTGTTTTTCAAATCGTGACATTCTGCACAAACAGTAATACTAGTTGCTATTTCTTTCTTCCTAGCTTCTATACTATTTTTATAAGCTTTTTTGGACCATATTAGACCTAGTACAATCAATGTTAAGTAAAAGTGAAAAAAATGAGCACATTTGCTAGGTGCCAAAGACATTGAATAACATTTTGTATTTCTAGCATTTAGTGCAGCATTAGGTATAACTTATTTATTTTTAAAGATGAAATTTGGTTTTATTTTTTCATCAGCAGATGAGTGAATATACATATAATATTCAAGATACAACTAAGGAAAGAAATGGAGCCACAGCCCTTTTGGAACTCCCCATTTTATCTTGTAGCTATAATTTTTTGACAGCAAACACAAGGAAGTGTCATTTTCTTTTTATTCTGGGAGATGTAATAAAAAAGTGCTGAATTCTGATAAAATACGCTTGTATTGGAATAAACATATGGGAGGCAGTCAAGCAACATACTGGTTAACATTAGCTAGGTTTAAAAATATTAATCTAACTTTGCATTAATATGATCAAGTCCCAGTTGTCTTTCTGTATTATCTTTTAATATCCTTATTGAATTATCTTTGATAATATCTTGTTACAAAAATTATGACATAAAATTTTTATGCTTGACTATATGAAGACTGTAAAATATAAATTTCATTTTCAATATATTTTCATGGACTTTAATGCCACTGAAATGCTGACTTTGGAATCCAGGTATTAGGGGAGTTGGAAATCTTGGGAACACTGAAATCAAATGAGAGTCACTTTGAAAAGGCAGGCCTGGGACCCTCCCTCCATGCTGCCAACCCAGAGTAATGCTAGCTGAAACCTGAACCCTGACCCACAGGTAGGTATGCTGTGCCAGAGCCCCACTCACAATCCAGACAATGACCTGTTCCTCCACTCAGCTGCCCGAATGACTTGAGTAACTCCTTCAGAACCATGACCTACAGGAAGATAGGCATCCCCAGAGCCACAGAGCTAGCACAGATTGCGAACTTTCCCTCTAAGCTACTGGCTGAGGGACGAATTGCCAAACTCAAACTGAACCCAACCCTGAACCACAGGTAGGTACTCAAACCCAGAGTCCTGGAAGAGCCCAATAAGTGATTCTTCCCTATGCATCATCTCCAGAACTGTGTGAATGGCTCCACAAGAACCTGAACCTGAGGTGGATACGCATCTTCAGAGCCCTGCCTGTAGTGAGGACAGTGACATCTCACAGGACCACGTGCACCAAGGGAGATCAACCCCAGCCCTGACACCAAAGGAGCATTTGTAGAACCCTATGAGTCCTGCACAAACTTCTAAAATAGGCAGTGAGAACTTCCCAACTCTACAGATGTTTTGCTCCTGGGCTAAGAAGTGCACATATCACAAGTAGTGTGGTAAACATTTCTGACACCCCACTTGCACATCACCACAGTTACTCCAAGATCCAAACCAAGCATTATTCGGCAGATTCACTACTTTACAAGGTGAGGCAACATCAATCAAACATACAAACAGTCACTCGACAAATGTGAGACCAGATATCTATACCAACAAATACCATCAACAACCTAACTCCAGACGCTTAGGTCACATCACAAAAAAGAATATGAAAAACCAAAACAATACGCTTCCTGTAGCAATCAGTACACCTATCACAATATCTCCTGACATGACCAACTTATGTGATACAGAAGACACTGATTTCAAAATAGCAATTATAGATATACTCAATGAACTCAAAGAGGAAAGCTTAAATTCCAGAATGAAGTTGGTGAAAACACAGAACAAAGAAATAAAGAAAATAACTCAAGATATTAAAATATAATTTACTAAAGAAATAGAATTTCTAAAAAAAAAAGCAAACAGAGAGAAATTCGATCTGCAAAATCTAACTCGGTGGAAAGTCTAAGCAATAGAATGGATCAAATAGAAGTGAAAATATCATGCCTTGAAGATAAGATAGGGAAATTAGATCATTCCATCAAGGAAAATGTTACATTAAAAACAAATAAGCCCAGGAACACAATGTGCAGGAACTCTGGGGTACTATAAAAAGATCAAATCTACAAATCACAGATATACGAGAATGAGCAGAAACTCAGGTCCAACGCGCCAAAAGTATTTTCAACAAAACCATTTAACTAAATTCTTCAAATCTGAGGAAGAAGATGCCTATTAATGTGCAAGAGGTATACAAATCACCAAATAGGATCAGAAAATAAATTCCCCATGTCACAAAATATTCAAAATGCTAAATATACAGAACAAAGGATAGTGAAAGCTTATAGAGAGAAAGTCCAAATCACATATAACAGGAGGCCTATGAGACGTCATTGTAGATTCTGAAATCTCTGGGAGGGCATGGACTGATGTTCTACAAATTCTTAAAAGTCACAGATACCAACCCAGGCTATTACACCCAGCAAAATGATCAGTTGAAAAAGAAGGAGAAATGAAATCTTTCCATGATAAAGACAAACTTCAGGAATTTATGTCCACAAAGTCAGCTTTACAATAGATCCTGGGAGGAATGAGTCTTCTCTAATGAGAAGATTGCACACACCCGAGAAAGCACAAGGAATAATAAACAATTCCAGAGCAGTTAATCAAAAGAGGACAAAGAAAAGAAAACCAGAACAACGAAATAACAGGATATAATAAATATTGGTGAGAAAAAACTCAATGTTAAATGTCTTAATTCTCAATAACAAGATACAGATTAATTGACTGGATTAGAAATGGATCATATCTTTTTGCTGCCTCCAAAAATACAACTGACCATTAAAAATAGACACCACCTTAATAATGAAAGGATGGAAAAAAGCATTCCAAGCAAATGGAGCTAAGAATGAAGCAGATGTGGCTATTCTGGTATATGTTAAAATATAATTCAAACCAAAACTAGTCAGAAGGGATAGATAATGACATTTCATAATCATTAAAGAAAAATCCGCTGAGAGGCTATGTAATCCTAAACATATACACCAAACAAAGGACACCCAATTTCATAAAAGAAACACTATGAGATCTAAAACCACATGATGACTTAAAAGGCAGTGATAGGGGCTGACATCCAGATCCCATTCTCATAAACAGGTTATCCAGACCAAAATTATATAGAAAATCTTGCAAGTTAAATGACATCATAAATAAAAATGGACCTAACAGACATTTACAGAACATTTTACATAAACAACAAAGAATACATTTTCTTCTCATCAATTCATGGAATTTTCTCCCAAATCAACCAACATATCAGGACACAAAGCAAGTTTCAACAAATTTTAAAAGTTTGAAATAACATCCTGTATCCTATCTGACCACAAAGGAATAAAGTTGGACACAACAAAAAGAGAAATGGGAAAAAGTATGCAAACTGTTGAATCTAAAAAACATTACTGAATGAAAATTGGATCAAGGGAGAAATCATAAAGTAAATTTAAAAATTCCCAGAATTGAATACAAACGAAAGCACAGTATATCAAAATCTATGGGACACAGGAAAGGCAATCCTAAGAAGGAAGTTTATAGCATTAGGTGTCTACATCAAATAGCTTGAGAAGTTGCATACTAACAACTTAATCATGCACTTGAAAGCCTTAGAAAAACAAGAACACCCCTCCAAAACCTACATGAGAAGAGATAAGAAAATTGTGGTTATAATCAATCAAATAGAAATGAAAAAAAAAATAATACAAATAATCAATGGGATGAAGAGTGAGTTCTTTGACTAGATTAACCAGATTGACAAAACTTTAGTCAATTTAACTGAAGGAAGACTTAATAAAATCATAGATGCAAAAGGGAAACGTTACCAGAGACACTGAAGATTTTCAGAGAACTAGAACTTACTTTGGTGGCCTGTATTCCACAAATTCAAAAATCTAATAGAAAAGAATGAATTTCTAGATTTGTATGACCTACCAAAATTAATCCAAGATGAGATAATTTAAATAAACGCACAAGAGCAAGTAAGATATAAGTAATATTTTAAAATCTCACAAGTTAAAAAGAAAATCACAAGACATCATAGATACAGTGAATAGTTCTCCCAGATTTTGAAAAAAGAACATATTTCAATACCCATCAAATTCTGAAAGACAGAAGAGGAAGGAACACTTTCAAATCATTTTTATGAAACCACTACTAACCTGATACCAAAACCAAACACCAAACCAAAAGGAAAATTACTCTGATGAATATTGATGCAAAAATTATCAAGAATGCCCTTCCAAACTGAATGCAAGATCACATCAAAGAGTTTATTTACCACAATCAAGGTTTCATGCCAAAGATGCATGGATGATTCAACATGTATAAATCAATAAATGCAATCTATCACATAATCAGATGAAAAGGCTGAAACAAAATGATCATCTCATTAATTGCAGAAAAGGCCTTTGATAATATCCAAAATACAATCATGAAAAAAGTCACGGAAAATCCAAGGATACAGAGGACATAATTCAACATAATACAGAAAATAATCTTTTTGATGTGATTCTTTTAATTTCTGTTCCATATATTGCTTGATGTTTTAGCTAGATCAGTAAAACAAATGAGGGAGATAAAGGGATACAAATTGCAAAGGAGAAGTCAAATTACCCCTGTTTGCATATAATATGATTATGTACATAAAAGACTATAAAGACTCAACCAGAAAACTCCTAAAGCTGATAAACACATTCAGCAATGTAAGAGGATACAAAATTAACATTTGAAAATCAGTAACCTTCCTATACACAACCAAGAAACTTACTGAGAATAAATCAGGGGAAAAGTCAAATCCATGATAGCCTCAAAAATCATAAATTAGCTTGGAACAAATCTAGCCAAAGAAGTGAACGACCTCTATAATAAAAATTTTAAGACCTTGAAGAAAGAAATTGAGGAAGATACCAGAAGATGGAAAGATCTACCATGCTCATGGATCATTAGGATTAATATTGTGAAAATGGCTATCCTACCAAAAGCAATCTGAAGATTCAATGCAATCCTTATTAAAATTCAAACCCAATGCACATGTGAGCATTGTGATGTCACAACGTAACACTGAGAAGTCAAATAGTTGTATTGTGATGGTACATTGGAACAAATTAATGGCACATGGGCCAATGATGTTGGCTCATTGGAGCAGTGTGATGGCACATTGGAGCATTGTGATGTCTCATTGGAGCATTGTCAAGTCACAATGGAACATTGAGAAATCATACTGTAACTTTGTGATGGCACATTGGTGCAATATAATGGCAAGGGGACGACAGTGTTGGCACATGGGGGCAGTGTTATGTCACATTGGAGCATTGAGATGTCACATTTGAACACCTTCAAGTCACGCTGTAACATTGTGATGGCACTTTGGAGCAATATAATGGCATATGGGGCCATAAAGTTGGCACATTGGAGCACCGTGATGTCACATTGGAGCATTGAAATTTCACATTGGAACTTCGTGATGTCATATTGCAGCATGCTGATGGCACCAGGGTGCTATATGATGTAACACTGGAACATTATAAAATCATGTTTTAACATTGTGAAGGCACATTGGAGCAATATAATGGCACATGTGTACATAGGTTTGGCACATTGGAGCTTTGTGATGTTACAATGGAACATTGAGAAGTCATATTGTAGTATTTTGATGGCACATTGGAGCAATATATTTCCACATGGGGTGATAGTGTTGTCTCATTGGAGCACTGTGATATCACATTGGAGCATTGTGATGTCACAATGGAACACTGAGAAGTTCTATAATAGCATAGTGATGGCACATTGAAGCAACATAATGGCACATGGGGCAATGGTATTGGTATATTGTAGCATTGTGATGTCACATTCGAGCCCTGTGATGTCACAGTTGAATATTGTGAAGTCATACTGTAACACTGTGATGGCACATTGGAGCAATATAATGGCACATAGGGCAAAGTGTTGGCACATTGGAGCACTGGGTTGTGACAAAGAATCATTGAGATCTCATATTGTAGCATTGTGATGGCACATTGGAGAAATATATTGGCACATGGGGTGATAGTTTTGGCTCATTTGAGCATTGTGATATCACATTGGAGCATTGTGATGTCACAATGGAACAATGAGAAGTCGTATAGTAGCATTATGATGGAACATTGGAGCAACAAAATGGCACATGGGGCAACAGTGTTGGGACATTGGAGCATTGTGATATAACCTTGGAACATTTTGATGTCCTATTGTAATATTGTGATGGCACATTGGAGCAATATAAAGGCACATGAGGAGATGGTGTTGTTACATTGGAGCATTGTGTTGTCACATTCCAGCATTGTGATGTCACATTCCAGCATTGTGATGTCACATTGGAGCATCATGATGACACAATGGAACATTGTGAAGTTATATGGTAACATTGTGATGGCACATTGGAGCAATATAATGGCACATGGGGAGATACTGTTGGCATATTGGAGCACTGTGATGTCACAATGGAACATATTGAAGTCATATTGCAACATTGTGACGGCACACTGGAGCAATATAATGGCACATGGGGAGATACTGTTGGCATATTGGAGCACTGTGATGTCACAATGGAACATTGTGAAGTTATATGGTAACATTGTGATGGAACATTGGGGCAATAAATGGCACATTTGGCTATAGTGTTGGCACATTGGAGCATTGTGATATCACATTCCAGCATTGTGATATCACATTGGAACTTGTGAAGTCATTTTGTAAAAATGTGATGGCACATCGGAGCAATATAATGGCACAAGGGGTGATAGTGTTGGTACATTGGAGCACTGTGATGTCAGAATGGAACATATTGAAGTCATATTGTCACATTGTGATGGCACACTAGAGAAATACAATGGCACATGGGGCGATAGTGTTGGCCTATTGGAGCATTGTGATGTCCACAATGTAACATCGAGAAGTCATATTATAACATTGTGATTGCAGAGTGGAGCATTTTGATGTCACAAGGGGAGATAGTGTTGGCACATTGGAGCATTGTGATGTCACATTGGAGCATCATGATGACACAATGGAACATTGTGAAATCATAATGTAACATTGTGATGCAACATTGGAGCAATATAATGGCACATGAGGCAATAGTGTTGGCACATTGGAGCCTTGTGATGCCAAAATGGAATATTGTGAAATGATATTGTAACATTGTATTGGCACAATGGAGCATTGTGATGTCACAGTGGGCAATTGTGAGGAGACATTGGGCACCGAGTTTGCATATGGAGCATGGTCACAACAGAATGAATCATGGTAATAACACACTTGTGCATAGTGACCTAACAATGAGCGTTGAGATGTCAAAATGGAACATTGTGAAGTCATTTTGTAACAATGTGATGTCACATTGGGGGATTGAGAGGGGACACTGAGCACCGTGTTTGCATATTGAGTATGGTGACAACACAATGGATCATTGGAATGAGACAGTGGTGCATTGTGATGGCACAATGAGCATTTTGATGGCACAATGGTACATTGTGAAATCATACTGTAATATTGTGATGGCACATTTGATCAATATAATGGCATATGTGACTATTGGGTTGGCACATTGGAGCATTGTGATATCACATTGGAGCATTATAATTCACATTTAAGGATTGTGAGGGGATATTGAGCACCGTGTTTGCAAATTTATCATGTTGACGACACAATGGATCATTGTCATGATGTAATGATGCATTGCAATGGCACAATGAGCATTGTGATGGTTCAATGTAACAATGTGAATTCATATTATACTATTTTGTAGGCACATTGGAGCAATATAATGGCACATGGTGCCATTGTGTTGGCATATTTATGCATTGTGATGTCACATTGGTGCATTGTGATGTCTCATTGGAGCATTGTGATGTCATATTGGAACATTGTGATGTCATATTGGGGGATTATGAGGGGACATTGACAACGTGTTTGCATATGGCCATGGTGTCAAAACAGTGGATCATTCTAATGACAAACTGGCAGATTGTGAATGCACAATGAAATGTGTTGGGAAAATGGAACATTGTGAAGTCATATGTTAACATTGTGATGGCACAATGGAGCAATATAATGGCACATTTGGCCATATTGTTGGCATATTGTAGCATTGTGATTTCACAATGGAATCTTGTGAGATCATACTGTAAAATTGTGATGTCACATTGCGGGATTGTGAAGAGACACTGAGCATCCTTATGCATATTGAGCATGAGGACGACACTATGGATCATTGGAATGACACAATGGCGCATTGTGGTGGCACAATGGAATATTGTGAAATCATATTGTAAAGGTGTGATGGCACATTGGAGCAATAAAATGACACATTTGGCTATAGTGTTGGCACACTGAGCATTGTGTTGTCACAATGGAATATTGTGAAGTCCTGTTTTCACATTGTGATGGCACATTGGAGCATTGCAATGTCACAAGGGTAATTGTGAAGGGACACTGAGCACTGTGTTTGTATATTGAGCATGATTATGATACAATGGACCATAGAAAAGATACAATGGCACATTGTGATTGCAAAATGAGCATTGTGATTGCCGAATATAACATTGTGAATTCATATTGTAACATTGTGAAGGCACATTGAAGCCATATAATGGCACATGTGGCCATAGTGTTGGCACATTGGAGCATTGTGATGACGCATTTGAGCATTATGATGTCACATTGGGGATTGTGAGGGGGCATTGAGTTCTGTGTTTGCATATTGAGCATGGTGACAACTCAACTGATAATTGTAATGATGCAAGAGTGCATTGTGATGGCACAATGAGCATTGTGATGGCACAATGGAACATTGTGAAGTCATACTGTAATCTTGTGAAGGTACATTGAAGCAATATAATGGCACATTGGACCATAATGTTGGCACATTGAAACATTGTGTTGTCACTTTGGGGAACTGTGGTGTCACAATGAACATTGTGATGACACACTGGAACATTTGGGATGTCACATTGGCAGGTTTTGAGCTGACATTGATCACTGTGTTTGCATATTGAGCATGTTGAACTTCAAAATGGATCCTTGTAATACACAATGGGGAATTGTGATGGCACAATGAGCATTGTGACGACATAATGGAACATTTTGAAGTCACATTGCAACATTGTGATGGCACATTGGAGCAATATAATGGCCCATGGGGCCTTAGTGTTGGCGTATTGGAGCACTGTGATGTTACAATGGAGCATTGTGATGTTACCATAGAGCACCGTGGTTGCATACTGAGCATGGTGACGACACAGTGGATCATGGTAATGAAACTATGGCACATTATGATGTCTCAATGAATAATTGTGATGACACATTGGAGCATTGTGTTGTCCCATTGGTGGATTGTGATGTGACATTGAGCACCGTGTTTGCACTTTCAACATGGGGACAACACATTGGATCATTGTAATAACAGAAGGGCGCATTGTGATGGAACAATTAGCATTTTCTTGGCACAATAGAATATTGTGAAGTCATATTGTAACGTTTCGATGGCTCATTGGAGCAATACAATGGCACATGGGGCTATATTGTTGGCACTTTGGAGCATTGTGATGTCACGTTGGAGCATTGTGATAACAAATTGGAGCATTGTGATGACACATTGCAGCATTGTGATGTCACATTGGGGGATTGTGATGTGACATTTAGCATCCTGTTTGCATATTGAGTATGGTGACGACACAATGGATCTTTGTAATGACACAATGGCGCATTGTGATGTCTCGGCACATTGTGATGATACATTGGAGTATTGTGATGTAATATTGTGAGATTGTGAGGGGAAATTGAGCCCTGTGTTTGCATATTGAGCATGGTGATGACACAATGGATCATTGTAATGACACAATGGTGCATTGTGATGTCACATTGGAGCATTGTGATGACACATTGGAGCATTTTGATGGCACATGAAAAACTGCAATACCAAATTGGAATATTGTGAGGACACATTGGGGCATTATATTTGCACACAGAGCATTGTTAAGACACATTAGGGCCCTTGTGAGGGGACAGCCAGCATTGTGATGTCTCGTTGAGCATTGTGATGACCCATTGGACCATGGTGATGTCACAGTGAAGCATTGTGATAATGCATTGGAGGATTATGATGTTACATTGGGTGATAGTGAGGGGCCATTGAGAACCGTGTTTGCATATTGAACATGGTGATGACACAATGGATAATTATAATTACACAATGCTCATTGTGATGGCACAATGAATCATTGGGAAGAAATATTGTTACATTGTTATGCACTTTGGAACAATATAATAGCACATGGCGCCATAGTGTTGGCACATTGGAGCATTGATATGGCACATGAAACATTGGAATACCAAATCGGAATATTGTGATTACACATAGGGACATTACATTTTCACACAACACTGTGATGACATATTAGAGGCCTTGTGAGAATGCTACATTGAGAATTGTGTGAACATATTGGAGAATTGTGATAACACAGCGGAGCATTATGATGTCACATTGGGGGATCGTGAGGGACATTGAGCACTGTGTTTGCATATTGAGCATGGTGATGACACAATGGATCATTGTAATGACACAATGGTTCATTGTGATGGCACAATGGCACACTGTGAAGTCTTCTGGGAACATTGTGATGGCACACTGGAGCAATATAATGGCACATGGGGCCATAGTGCTGGCATATTGGAGCAGTGTGAGGTCAGGTTGGAGCATTGTGATGTCACATTAGGGGATTGTAAAGGGACATTGTGTACCATGTTTGCATATAGAACTTGGTGACGACACAATGGATCATTGTAATGACATGATGGTGCATTGTGATGGCACAATGAGGATTGTGATGGCACAATGGAACATTGTGAAGTCATATTGCTGCATTGTGATGGCACATTGGAGCAAGATAATGGCACATGGGCTATAGTGTTGGCACATTGGAGCATTGTGATGTCATCTTGGAGTATTGTAATGTCAAATTGTAGTGTCGTGGTGTCACATTGTATCATTAAGATGTCATATTGGGTGATTGTGAGGGGACATTGAGCACATTGTTTGCGTATTGACCATGGTGATGACACAATGGATCATTTTAATCACACATTGGCGCTTTGTGATGGAACAGTGAGTATTGTGATGGTACAATGGATTATTGGGAAGTCATATTGTAACACTGTGATGACAATTTGGAGCAATATAATGGAACATGGAGCCACAGTGTTGGCACATTGGAACATTGTGATGTAACCTTGCAGCGATGTTATGTCAGATTTTAGTATTGTGATTTTCACATTGTAGCATTGTGATGTCATTTGGGGGAATTGTGAGGGGACACTGGACACTGTGTTTGAATATTGAGGATAGTGACAACACAACGGATCATTTTAATGACATATTTGAGCATTGTGATGGCACAATGGCACATTGTGAGGTCATATTGTAATATTGTGATAGGACATTCAAGAAAAATAGTGGCACATGGGGCCATACTGTTGGCACATTGCAGCACTGTGATGGCACAATGAGCATTGTGATGGCACAATGTGCACTGTGGTGGCACAATTGAATATTGGGAAGTCATATTGTAACATAGTGATGGCATATTGGAGCAATATAATGGCACATGAGGTGATGGTGTTGGCACATTGCAGCACTGTGATGGCACAATTGAATATTGGGAAGTCATATTGTAACATAGTGATGGCATATTGGAGCAATATAATGGCACATGAGGTGATGGTGTTGGCACATTGCAGCACTGTGATGGCACAATTGAATATTGGGAAGTCATATTGTAACATAGTGATGGCATATTGGAGCAATATAATGGCACATGAGGTGATGGTGTTGGCACATTGAGCACTGTGATGGCACAATTGAATATTGGGAAGTCATATTGTAACATAGTGATGGCATATTGGAGCAATATAATGGCACATGAGGTGATGGTGTTGGCACATTGCAGCACTGTGATGGCACAATTGAATATTGGGAAGTCATATTGTAACATAGTGATGGCATATTGGAGCAATATAATGGCACATGAGGTGATGGTGTTGGCACATTGCAGCACTGTGATGGCACAATTGAATATTGGGAAGTCATATTGTAACATAGTGATGGCATATTGGAGCAATATAATGGCACATGAGGTGATGGTGTTGGCACATTGCAGCACTGTGATGGCACAATTGAATATTGGGAAGTCATATTGTAACATAGTGATGGCATATTGGAGCAATATAATGGCACATGAGGTGATGGTGTTGGCACATTGCAGCACTGTGATGGCACAATTGAATATTGGGAAGTCATATTGTAACATAGTGATGGCATATTGGAGCAATATAATGGCACATGAGGTTATGGTGTTGGCACATTGCAGCATTGTGATGTCACCTTGTATCATTATGATGTCATATTGTGGTATTGTGATATCACATTGTAGCATTGTGACGTTACATTTGGGGTTTCTGAGGGGACATTGAGCACCGTTTTTTGCATATTCAGCATGGTGACAACACAATGGATCATTGTATTGACACAATGGCATATTGTGATGGCACAATGAGCATTGTGATGGCACAATAAGCATTGTGATGGCACAATGTAATACTGTGAAGTCATATCATATCACTGTGATGGCTGGAGCATTTTGATGTCATATTTTAGCTTAGTGATGTCAGATTGGCAGATTGTGATGGCACATGGGGTCATAGTGTTGGCACACTGGAGCATTTTGATGACACATTGGAGGCTTCTGATGTCACATTGTGGCATTGTAAGGGGGACATTGAGCACCATCTGCATATTGAACATGGTGACGACACAATGCATCATAGTAATTACACGATTGCACATAGTGATGTCACAATGAGCATTGTGATGGCACAATGAAACATTGTGAAGTCATATTGTGACACTGTGATGCCACTTTAGAGCAATATACTGGCACATGAGGCGGTAGTATTGGCACATTGGCGGGTTGTATTTTCACATTAGAGCATTGTAATAGCACAATGGAACATTGTGAAGTCAAAATGGAACATTGTGACGTCATATTGTGACATTGTGATGGCACATAGGAGCATTCTGATGTCACACTGGGCCATGGTGATGTCACATTGGAGCATTGTGATGTCACAATGGAACATTGTGAAGTCATATTGTAACATTGTGATGGCAAAATGGAGGTAAATAAAGGCACATGGGGCAATAGTGTTGGCATATTAGAGCATTGTGATGTCACATTGGAGCACTGTGATGTCACAATGGAATATTGTGAAGTCATTTTGTAACATTGTGATGGCTCCATGGATCATTGTGATGTCACATTGGGGGATTATGAGGGGACATTGAGCACTGTGTTTTCAAATTGAGCATGGTGACCACACAATGGATCATTGTAATGACACAATTGTGCATAGTGATGAAACAAAGAGTATTGTGATATCACAATGGAACATTATGTAGTCATGTTGTAAATTTTGATGGCATCATGGAGGATTGTGATGGCACATGGGGCGATTGTGTTGGCAAATTGGAGCATTGTGATATCACATTTCAATTTGTGAAGTCATATTGTAACATATTGATGACACATTGGAGAAATGTAATGACATGTGGGGTGAAAGTGTAGGCACATTGGAGCATTGTTATGTCATATCGGAGCACAGTGAAGTCACAATGGAATACTGTGAAGTCATATTGTAATACTGTGATGGAACAATGGAGCATTGTGATGTCACAATGGAACATTGTTAAGTCTTATTGCAACATTTTGATGGCACATTTGAGCAATATAATGACCCATTGGGTGATTGTGTGGCACATTGGAGCATTATGATGTCACAATGGAGCTTCGTGATGTCACATTGGAATTTGTGAAGTCATATTGTAACATTGTGTAGGCAACATGGAGCATTATGATGTCATATTGGAGCATTGTGATGACACAATGGAACATTGTGAAGTCATATCGCAACATTTTGATGGCACATTGGTGCAATATAATGGCCCATGGGGCAATAGTGATGGCACATTGGAGCATTGTGATGTCACATTGGAGCACTGTGTAGTCATAAAGTAACATTGTCATGGCACACTGAAGCAATATTATCACACATGTGGAGATAGTGTTGACCCATTGGAGCATTGTGATGTCACATTGGAACAATGTGAAATCATATTGTAACACTGTGTTGGCACATTAGAGCAATATAATGTCACATGGAGCGATAGTGTTGGCACATTGGAGCATTGTGAAGTCAAATTTTAACACTGTGGTGGCACATTAGATTAATATAATGAAATGTGGGTCGAAAGTGTTGGCACATTGGAGCAATGTAATTCCACATTTGAGCATTGTGGAGTCACAATGGAACATTGTGAGATTACATTTTAACATTTTGATGGCACATTGCATCAATATAATGGCACATAGGGTGATAGTGTTGCCACATATGAGCATTGTTAAGTTACATTGGAGCATTGTGAAGTCATACAGAAAGAATGTAATGTCACATTGGAGCAATATAAAGGATATGGGGCGACAGTGTTGTCACATTGGAGCATTGTGTTTTCACACTGGAGAACTGTGAAGTGAAAATGGAACATTGTGAAGTCATATTGTAATATTTTAATGAAACATTTTAGTGATGACACTTTGGGCGATAGTGTTAGCACACTGGAGCATTGTGATTTCACTTTGGAGCACTGTGATGTCACATTGGAACATTGTGAAGTCATATTGTAACATATTGATGGCACATATGAGCATTGTGATGCCCCTTTGGACAATTGTGATGTCACACTGGAGCATTGTGATTTCAAAATAGAACATTGTGAAGTCATATTTAACATTGGGATGGCACTGTAGAGCACTGGGATGGCATATGAAGTGATAGCTTCGGAACAGTGAAGGATTGTGATGTCACATTGGAGCATTGTGATGTCACAATGGAATATTTTGAAGTCATGTTGTAACATTGACATGGCACAATAGAGCATTGTGATATCATATGGGGTGATAGTGTTGGCATATTGAAGCACTGTGATATCACATTGTATCATTTTGAAGTCACAATGGAACATTTTAAAGTCTTATTGTAACATGGTGATGTCACATTGGATCATTGTGATGTCACACTGGAACGTTGTGAAATCATATTCTTACACTGTGTTGGCATATTGGAGCAATGTAATGTAACATGGAGCAAGAGTGTTGGCACTTTGGATCATTGTGATGTCCCATTGGAGAATTGTGATTTCACAATGGAATATTTTGAAGTCTTAGTGTAATATTGTGTTGGCACATTGGAGTGATATAATGGCCCATGGTGCGATAATGCTGGCACATTGGAGCATTGTGAAGTCACAGTGGGACATTGTGAAGTCATATTGTAACATTGTGATGGGATATTGGAGCAATATAATGGCACCTGGGGTGAAAGTGTTGGCACATTCAAGCATTCTGATGTCACAATGGTGCATTGTGATGTCACAGTGGAATATTAAGAAGTCATACTGTCATACTATAATGGCAAATTGCAACAATGTAATGGCGCATGGGGCGATAGTGTTGGAACATTGGAGCATTGTGATGTCACATTGGAACATTGTGAAGTGATATAGTAACATTGTGATGACACATTATAGAAACATAATGGCAGATAGGATGATAGTTTTGGCACATTGGATCACTGTGATGTCAACTTGTAGTATTGTTAATTCATATTATAGCATTGTGATGGCAAATTGGAGCACTGTGGTGTCACATTGGAGCATGGTGGTGTGGATGATAGTTTTGGCACATTCAATGATTGTGATGTCACGTTGTAGCATTGTGAAGTCATATTATAGCATTGTGATGGCAAATTGGAGCACTGGTGTCACATTGGAGCATGGGGATGTCACACTGGAGAATTGTGATATCACAATGGAACATTGTGAAGTCATCTTGTAAAATGGTGTTGGCACCATGTAGCATTGTAATATCACAATAGAACATTGGGAAGTCATATTGTAACATTGTGATGGCCCATTTTAGCAATATAAAGGCACACGGGGCCATAGTGCTGGCATATTGGAGTATTGTGATGTAACATTCGAGCATTGTGATGTCACAATTGAACCATACAGGAGTCATACTGTAGCATTTTGATGGCATATTGGAACAATATAATGGCACATGGGGCGGTGGTGTTGGCAAATTGCAGCATTGTGATTTCACACTGGAGCATTGTGATGACACAGTGGACCATTGTGATGTCATATTTTAACATTGTCATGGCACATTGGAGCAAAATAAAGGGTGATGGGGCCAGAGTGAAGGCACATTGGAACATTGTTCTGTCACATTATAGCATTGTGATGTCACATTGGAGCATTATGAAGTCATATTTTAACATTGCGTTGGCATGTCTGAGCAATATAATGGCACATGTGGCAAGAGTGTTGTCACATTGGAGCTTTGTGATGTCACATTGGAGCACTGTGATGTCACAATGGAATATTGTGAAATCGTATTGTAACATTATGATGGCACCATAGAGGATTGTGAGATCACATGGGGTGATACTGCTGGCACATTGGAGCATTATGAACTCACACTGGTGCATTGTGAAGTCACATTGTAGCATTGTGATGGGACATTGTAGCAATATATTGGTACATGGGGTGATAGTTTGGCACATTGGGGCAATGTGATTTCACAATGGAACATTGTGAAATCATATTGCACATTGTGATGCCACCATGGATGATTTTGTTGTCACATTGGGAAATGTGAGGGGACATTGAGCACCATGTCTGCATATTGAGCATGGTGGCAACACAATGGATCATGGTAATGACACAATTGCGCGTAGTTGATGGCCTCATGGAGCATTGTTATGGCACATGTGCCCAAACAGTTGTCACATAGGAGCATTGTGTAATGACATTGGAACATTGTGAACTCACAATGGAACATTGTGAAGTCATATTGTAACATTTTAATGGCACATAGTGCACTTTGTTGTCCCATTGGGGGATTGTGATGACACAATGGAACATTGGGAAATCTTAATGTAACATTATGATGGCATCATGGAGCATTTTGATGTCACAATGAACATTGTGAAGTCATATTGTAACGCTGTGATGACATACTGGAGCTATATAATGGAACATAGCATTGTGATGACACAATGGAACTCTGGGAAAACTTAATGTAACATTATGATGGCATCATGGAGCATTGTGATGTCACAATGGAACATTGTGAAGTCATATTGTAACATTGTGGTGGCACATTAGATTAATATAATGACACGTGGATTCATATTGTAATATTACGATGGCACAATGGGGCATTGTGATGTCACAAAGGAACACTGTTAAGTCATATTGCAACGTTTTGATGGCACCATAGAGCATAGTGATGGCACATGGGGCATAGTGTTGCCACATTGGAACATTGTGATGTCACATTGGAGCCTTGTGACGTCACTATGGAACAATGTGAAGTCATATTGAAATATTGTGATGACATCATGGAGCAGTACAGTGGCACAGGGAGTGATAGTTTTGTCACAGTAGAGCTACGTTGTGGGGTATTTGAGCCAGCGACCCCCGTGCAGTGATTTTTGGGGATGAGTAAGCACACCATTCGCCAGCCCATGCCGCCCCCAGTACCGGGGAAAATCAGACCGAACAGGGAGTGTAGACAAGCTAGGACTAATTTAATACAGGTGTTACAGAGCTTATAAAGGCACCTGGAAATCCCCTCTCGTCCCCTGAGGGTGTATCTTAAGGATGGTCATGTACTGTTCATGCACACCTCAGCAATGCAGAAGTATCCTTCAGACTTTTAAAGCAAGTCAGGCCACGCCCCAGTCACTTCCTCTCGGACCTCTACAAGGTGGGGCCTTTAGGGCCCCACATCTCCCACTTTTATTTTTATTTTAATGCTGGAATGACTATATTTCATGGGTTACCACCTCATAGACGGCGCCCTGAGGGGAGATGGCTATCTCCTTCCTCTAATCTTATGCATATCTGCCTGTCTTAGGTTGTGTCACCTTTGATCAAGCCTTTCCTGTCATTGGACCATTCACCTGGCCATGTGCATGTCCTGTCTTTGGACTGCTTGTCATAGGACATCTTACCCGTCCTTGGTTAAAAATGCATCATGATTAAGGGCAGCCATGTGGGTAATGCCAGCCCATGACAGTCTTAGTCTCTGCCTAACTCAGCCAAGCGTTGGCAACCAGAGGGTGTCCTGGTGGAGTCCATAATCATGAGGAGGTGGGCTGTGGCAGTTCCCCGAGTCCTCTGTCACCTAATTATCTGGTAAAGACACTTAAAGATAAACATTATCAAGAGAAACAAGAAAGTTATGGTGTAGGACAAGTTGAAATACTTCTGAGACCATGTGCCTTTTAGCCAATCAGACAGTTGTCTGAAAGACAAAGAGACTGACTGCAATAAAGCAAAGGAACTAGGTCCTTCATCTCAGATGGATATCAATAAAGAGAGGAATTTTGACTCATGAACTATTGTCCATGGACTGTCACGCTAGTCAGTCGGATCCTGGCCTACACACTTAAGGTTTTTCGCTGCCACCCATATGGGGTTTGAATCTCCTGTTGAGTAGACAGAGCCAAAGCCTCGACCATGGTTAACAGTGGATCTGGGCCTCTCCACTGCCCTGTAACGGGGTCCTTTCACCTTACCTGTACTTCAGGTCTCTGTTCCTGTCATCCCCATTGCATCTGAATCTGGGATTCCAACTGATTTTTTTGAAAATTAAGAACATTAACAGTGAATAAGACCATACCCAACTTTTGGTGAGGGCTCATTCCCCCTTTTTGTTTTGTAATTGAATATTTAGGTTTTGATGGTTGCGTTGTATAATGTCTTGACCTTGGGGATTGTAGGGAATTCCTGTATTGTGTTGAATTCCCCAAAGTGAAAAGAAACCTTGTAAATTTGTACTCACAAAACATGGTCCATTATCAGTTTTAATTCTTTGGGGTAGTCCCAACGTAGCAAAGCACTGGAGAAAATGACACTGAGCATGTTTAGACTTCTCTCCTGTATAAGTGGTAGCCCAACAGTCATGTGAGAATGTTTCAATGTACACAAAAATATACTTAAGCTTTCCAAAAGGAGCATAGTGTATGACATCTGTCTGCCACAAGGAATTGGGCTTGAGGCCCCTGGGGTTTACAACCCTGGCTCTTGCAGAGGCGGTACATGCAAGAAGGGTTGACAAGACTTACAGGTATGTATAATCTTCTTTAGGTCCTTGATGGGAACTTGAGTGCAAGAGAAACAGAAGCTTGAACCTCACCTTGGTGTCTGTGTCATCTTTCCTGGACTCTGCTGGACAGAGTCCCGGCTCGTGACAGAAGCCACCTTGTCTGCCTCTGCATTGCCTTGGGATAAAAGCCCATGTAATCCTTGGTGCCCCCTAAGATGCTGTAAGAAAATAGGGTCTTCTCTCTCTTTAAAGAGCATAAGAGTCTGAATCATCAAGGGAGTAATGTGGTTCCCATCCAACTGGATATGAGAACCCAATAGCCCTGGAAGAAGATTGACTACATACAGACTGTCAGAAAACAAATTCATGGGCTCACCTATCTTTGTTAATGCTGAAGCAATGTCCATGAGTTCCTGACTTGAGCTGATCCATCACAAGTGTGGACATATCCTTTTAGTTTCTCACCTGCCCCTGGGTATACTACCACTGCCGCTCCAAATCTGCCCCCATCAGTGAAAACATTGTAGGCTTTTACTAAGGGCTCCCTCGGCCCCGGGATTCAGTGAGTGCTGCTGCTGGCAGGGCTGTAGCACTCAGGGGTGGGGTGGATCCCCGGCCACCCATAGACCAGACGGGATGGGCCTCCCGCAGCCACCTTCACTGAACTGGGCCCTCCCGGCCATCCCAGAAGCGGTTGTGGTGCACAACGAATGGTGGGATTTTTCTTTTTAAATGCGCCCTTCAGCTGTTGCCGGCCACCAGCCAGGGGGTGGTCCCCTGCCCGGCTTTCGCGTGGGACCCTGACTCGCACACACCTTAGTTCAAGGTGGGTCAGTTGGGCAGCTTTCGCCTCCGACCACGTGCGCTCTGCTCCACCAATCCATTCTGAAAAAGGCATCCATGGGTTCTGTTTTCATGGGTCCCAGGAGGCCCTGAAGCTGGCCATGGCATGCCCGAGGTGCCGCTGCTTACTTTGGCTGCTTTTGGTTTCACTTCTGTTGCATTTCTACATTCTTCTTCAAACTCTTCCCATGGTTCCCATGTATCCCCAATAAAAATATGATCCCCAAGTAACCAGGGAGCCAAATGAACAGGCTCTTCCTAAACCTTTTGAGCTACTGGACTTGACAGATCCAATCCCCTGCTTTTAAGCATACTTCTCAGCACGTTAAGCGGTGGGTCCTCAGGTTTATTGATTGCGTTACCCATCTTTCCAGGTCCCGCTTACTCCTAACTTCCTGATAGGCCCCAATCCTTTTTTCTTCTTTCTTTCTTTTCTTCTTTGCACCTTCCTTCAATTCCCACTTTGGGCGCCAGTTGTGGGGGGTTTGAGCCAGCGACCCCTGCACAGTGATTATTGGGGATGAGTAAGTGCCACCATTTGACAGCCCATGCTGCCCCCAGTACCAGGGACAATCAGACACAACGGGGAGCCTAGTCAATTGGGGATTCATTTATTACAGGTGTTACAGAGCTTATAAAGGCACCTGGAAATGCCCCCTTGTGATGGCACCATGGAGTATTGTGGTGTAACAATGGAACATTGCAAAATCATATTTTAACATTGTGATGGCACATTGGAGCAATATAATGGCACATGCATCCATAGTATTAGCACATTGGAGCATTATTATTTTACAATGGAACATTGAGAAGTCATATTGTAGCATTGTGATGGCACATAGGCACAATATTTTGCCACATGGGGTGTTAGTGCTGACTCATTGGAGCATTGTGATATCACATTGGAGCAGTGTGAAGTCACCAAGGAACATTGTGAATTCATGTTGTACCAATTTGATGGCACTATGGAGCAATATAATGGCACATGGAGCAATAATGTTGGCATATTGGAGCATTGTGATGTCATATTGTAACACTGTGATGGCATATTGGAGCAATATAAAGGCACATGGGGCGATAGTGTTGTTACAGTGGAGCATTTTATGTCATATTGGAGCATTGTGATGTCACATTGGAACATTGTGAAGTCGTATTATAACACTGTGGTGGCACATAGAACCAATATAACTGCACAAGTGGTGATAATGTTGGCACATTGGAGAATTGTGATGTCACAATTGGCCATTATGAATTCATATTGTAACATTGTGATGGCAGAGTGGAGCAAGATAAGGCACATGGGGAGATAGTTTGGCAGACTGGAGCATTGTGATGGCACAGTGGAACATTGCGAAGTCGTATTGTAACATTTTGATGACAAAGTGTAGCAATACGATGGAACATGGGGTGATAGTGCTCAACACTGGAGCATGTTGGATTCACATGGAATATTGGGATGTCAAATTGGAACATTGTGAAGTCATATTGTAACATTGTGATGGCAACTTGGAGCATTGTGACCTCACATGGGGTGATAGTTTTCGCACTTGGAACATTGTGATGTCACGTTGGAGCATTATGATGTCACAATAAAACATTGTGAAGTCATATTGCAATATTTTTATGTCACATTACAGCATTGGGTTGTCACAATGGAATGTTGAGTAGTCACATTGTAACATTGTGATGGCTCATTGGAGCAACATAATGGCACAAAGGGCGATAGTGTTTTCATATTGGCGCACTGTGATGTCTCATTGGGGTATTGTGAGGGGACACTGTGTACCATGTTTGCATATTGAACATGGTGACAACACAATGGATCATGGTAATTACACAACTGCGCATAGTGATGTCACAATGAGCATTGTGATGGAACAATGGAACATTGTGAAGTCATTGTAACATTGTGATGGCACTTTGGAGCTATGTAATGGCATATGGGGCTATAGTTTTGGCATATTGCAGGATTGCAATGACACACTAGAGCATTGTGATGTCACCATGGAACACTGGGAAGTAATACTGTAACATTTTGATGGAACATTGGAGCAATATGATGTCACATATGGCGGTAGTGTAGGCACATTGGAGCATTGTGATGTCACATTTGAGCATTGTAATTTCACAGTGGAACATTGTGAAGTCATATTGTAACATGCTGTTTGCACCACTGAGCATTGTGATGTAACCATGGAACATTGTGAAATCACATTGTAACATGGTGATGGCATACTGGAGCAATATAATGGCACATGGGGCGATAGTGCTGGCACACTGGAGAATTGTGATGTCACATTGCAGCATTGTGATGTCACAATAGACCATTGAGAAGTCATATAGTAGCATTGTGATGACACATTGGACCAATATATTGGCTCTTGGGAAGAGAGGGTTGGCTCATTGGAGCATTATGATATCACATTGGATCATTGTGATGTCACAATGGAAAACTGAGAGTTCATTTATGAGCCTGTGATGGCACATTCGAGCAATATAATGGCACATTGTGTCCATAGAGTTGGCACATTGGAGCATTATGATGTTACAATGGAACAATGAGAAGTCATATTGTAGCATTGTGATGACACATTGGATCAATATATTTTTTCATGGGGCGAGAGTGTTGGCTCATTTGAGCATTGTGATGACACATTGGATCAATATATTGGTTCATGGGGCGAGAGTGTTGGCTCATTGGAGAATTGTGATGTCACAATTCAACATTGTGAAGTCATACTCTAACATTGTGATGAAAAAACCTAGCAATATAATGGAACATGTGGCGATAGTACTGGACATCAGAGCATTTTGGTATTACATTGGAATATGGTGATGTTACATTGTAATATACATTGGATCAATATATTGGTTCATGGGGCGAGAGTGTTGGCTCATTGGAGAATTGTGATGTCACAATTCAACATTGTGAAGTCATACTCTAACATTGTGATGAAAAAACCTAGCAATATAATGGAACATGTGGCGATAGTACTGGACATCAGAGCATTTTGGTATTACATTGGAATATGGTGATGTTACATTGTAATATGGTGATTTTACATTAGACTATTTGAAGTCACATTGTAACATTGTAATGGAACACTTGAGCAATATAATGGCACATGGTGCCATAGTATAGGCAAATTGGAGCCAGATTGGAGCATTGTGAGATCACACTGGAATTTTGTGAAGTCGTATTGTAACATTGTGATGGCACCAAGGAGCATTTTAATGGCACATGTTGTGATAGTGTTGGCATATTGGAGCATTGCGATGTAAAGTTTGAGCATTATGATGTCACAGTGAAACCTTGTGAAGTAATATTGTAACATTGTGATTGGACATTAGAGCATTGTCATGTCACAATGGACCATTGTGAAGTCATATTGTGACATGGAGATGACATATTGGAGCAATATAGTGGAACATGGTGCAATAGTGTTGGCAATTGGAGCATTCTGATGTCAAAATGGAACACTGAGAACACACATATGAGCACTGTGATGGCACATTGAAGAAATATAATGGCACATGTTTCCATAGATTTGGCATATTGGAGCATTAGGATGCTACAATGGAACACTGAGAAGTCATATTGTAGCATTGTGATGGCACATTGCATCAATTTATTGGTTCATGGGGCGATAGTGTTGGCTCATTGGAGCATTGTGATGTCACATTTGAGCATAGTGATGTCACAATGGACCACTGAGAAGTCATGTAGTAGTATTGTGATGGTACATTGGAGCAATTTAATGGCATATGGGGCAATGATGTTGGCACATTGGAGCATTCTGATGGCATATTGGAGCATTGTGGTTTCACATTGGAGCACTGTGATGTCACAATGGAATATTGAGGAATCATACTGTAACACTGTGATGGCACATTGGCACTTGGGGATCAAGAGGGGACACTGACCACCGTTTTGGCATATTGAGCATGATGACGACACAATGGATCATTGTAATGACAAAATTAGGCATTGTGATTGCGCAATGAGCATTGTGATGTAACACTCGAACATTATGAAATCATATTTTAACATTGTGATGGCACATTGGAGCAATATAATGGCACATGTGTACATAGGGTTGGCACATTGAAGCATTATGATGTTACAATGGAACTTTGAGAAGTCATATTGTACCATTGTGATGGCACATTGGAGCAATATATTTCCACATGGGGTGATAGTGTCTCATTGGAGCATTGTGATATCACATTGGAGCATTGTGATGTCACAATGGAACACTGAGAAGTCCTATAAGAGCATAGTGATGGCACATTGGAGCAACATAATGGCACATGGGGCGATAGTATTGGTACATTGTAGCGTTGTGATGTCACATTGGAGCACTGTGATGTCACAATTGAACATTGTTAATTCATATTGTAACATTGTGATGGCAAATTGGAGCAATATAATGGCACATAGGGCAAAGTATTGGCACACAGGAGCACTGGGTTGTGACAATGGATCATTGAGATATCATATTGTAGAATTGTGATGGCACATTGAAGAACTATATTGGCACATGGGGCGATAGTTTTGGCTCATTTGAGCATTGTGATATCACATTGGAGCATTGTGATGTCACAATGAAACAATGAGAAGTCATATAATAGCATTGTAATGGAATATTGGAGCAATATAATGGCATATGGGAAAACGGTGTTGGGATAGGAGTATTGTGATATCACCGTGGAACATGGTGATGTCATATTGTAATATTGTGATGGCACATTGGAGCAATATAAAGGCACAAGAGGCGTTAGTGTTATTACACTGGAGCATTGTGTTGTCACATTCCAGCATTGTGATGTCACATTAGAACATTGTGAAGACATTTTGTAACAATGTGATGGCACATAGGAGCAATATGATGGCACAAGGGGCAATAGTGTTAGTACATTGGAGCATCGTTATGTCAGAATGGAACATATTGAAGTCATATTGTTACACTGTGATGGCACATTAGAGAAATATAATGGCACATGGGGTGATAGTCTTCGCCTACTGGAACATTGTGATGGCACATTGGTGCATTGCGATGTCACATTGGAGCATTGTGATGTCACAATGAAACAATGAGAAGTCATACAGTAGCATTGTGATGGAACATTGGAGCAATATAATGACACATGGGGCAATAGTGTTGGCACATTGCAGTCTTGTGATGTCACATTCTGAACTCATATTGTTACATTGTGATGGAACATTGGAGAAATATAATGGCACATGGAGAGACTGTGTTGGCATATTGAAGCATCGCAATGTCAAAATGGAACATTGTGAAGTCCTAGTGTAACATTGTGATGGCGC
>NW_008332039.1:87320-87961 GCF_000622305.1 Nannospalax galili | reverse complement strand
CATTGTGATCTCAAAATGGAATACTGTGAAGCCACATTGTAACATTGTCATGGTACCATGGAACATTGTGATGTCACTCTGGGGATTGTGAGGGGACATTTAGCACGATGTATGCAAATTGAGCATGGTGATGACACAATGGATCATGGTAATGACACAATTGCACATAGTCATGGAAAAATGAGCATTGTGATGGCACAAAGGAATTTTGTGAAGTCATATTTTCGCATTGTGATGGAAACATTGAGCACTGTGATGTCAAAATGGAACACTGTGAAGTCATATTGTAACATTGTGATGGCACACTGGAGCAATATAACGGCACATGGGGCGATTGTGTTGTCACAGTGGAACATTGTAATGTCATATTGGAGCACAGTGATGTCACAATGGAACATTGTGAGTCATGTTGTAACATTTTCATTACACATTGGAGCAATATTTTGGCTCCAAGCGTTCTGTGGTTCTTGACAAGAGTGCTGTTTGACAAAGTTCCAGTGAAACGCTGATGACGGCTACTCTTTGGTGCATATCCCTTCCCCAATTACTTCTTGTTTTTGTAATTTGTATAACTTTCTCTTCTTTAAGTATTCTGATAACCAACTCTGATGATGGAATGGGAAACTAAACCGGGGAAATCT
>NW_008332039.1:85905-87214 GCF_000622305.1 Nannospalax galili | reverse complement strand
AAAGAGTTAGTTATTCCCGTTCCCATGAGAAAAATGATTTTATCAAATATACATGCCAACCTGTAAATATTAAAATCAAAGAATTAAAGGGAAAATGGGGACAGACTGTATTACATGTCTATGGTAAAACAGAAACTGCAAGGCTATAAAGAAAACAATAAAGATGTTGCTTGACTATGTTAAGAAAAATTAAATCATTTACCTTTGTACTTTCCTTTTACTGTGATTATTGAAAATACTGAGAAATATTGTGCAAATTCATGGTTTGATTTATGGTCTGATGCTTTACTGCTATTGTAAGCTTTCTAATTATGAATAAAGTTTGTAGAAGGCTGCTGAGAGAGAGAAAAGGAAAAGAAAGAAGATACTCGGGCTTACCTCTCCTGAGCGGGTCAGTCAACAGCCTCTACTAGAACCACAACTGTGGTTTCTGGTATAGTCATTTCTACCACCGCAGTTACCTTCACCCCTTCAAGTCCCAGACTCAGCTTGAGGTGGACTCTGACAGGTGGCCCATGAGACAGGGACCTGAAGATGGGTAAGTCCAGAAAGTTTGTTCTTTGTGGTAACTGGGATCTTAATAATAACGGTGCTGAAGACCCCCCAGTGTAAGATAAGGCTGGGTCAGAAAGTGAGTAATAATGGCTCAGGCTGAATCAAAGGAGAGGAAACTCTTTATTCAAATACTGAAACACTCTATAAAGACAAAAGATGTAAGGGGAAAACAGGTTTCAGAATTTTTAAGGCTTGTACAAGAAATCAGTCCTTGGTTTCCTGATCTAGGAACTTTACATTTAGATAATTGGAAGAAGGTAGAAAAAGAAATAAAAATCTGTTAAACAGCTCATGGTCCTGAAAATATGCCTATACAAACATTCTCCTTACGAAATCTGATTAAACAAACATTGACTTCCACGGAGACTGAAGTACTTCCTACAGAAGCTTCAGAAAGCACATCTCTCTTGCAAGAGTACGGGACTCTATGACAAAAGAATTCTACGAGTAATTCTTCCTTTGTCAATGTAGTTGACAAATTGTCTCATGGAGATCATAATGAAGATGAATTACCCCCTGAAGATTGGATAGATTTAGGTGAGGAGGCTGCTAAATATCATAATGAACATTGGCCTCCTGATTTAGGAAGACCACCACCTATGGCTCCCCCTTATAATAAATAACAAAATGGCCTTTAGAGCAGTGGGATTTTCAGGGGCTATGAAAGAGGCAACTAGACAGGGAGAAGCCTTTTTTAAATGTTTCCCTGTCACTTTTGATGAGGTGGAGCCTACTTAAAAATTATTATAATTAT
>NW_008332039.1:82798-85469 GCF_000622305.1 Nannospalax galili | reverse complement strand
GTAATATACTATATAAAATAATGTTACAATAAATTTTCATAATCTTCTTTGTAAATTATTGAAAGAGATTAAGGAAACAGTTAATAAATATGGAACGAATGCTCGTGTTGTTACCTTGGTGGGTAATTTAGCAAGTTATTGGATGACACCCTCAGATTGGAGTCAAGTTGCATAATCTTGCCTGGATGGAGGACGATTTTTATTATGGAAAGTAGCATAAGAAGAAAAGGTCAAAAAGGAATTAGGATACCGTAAATTTAAGGATGAGGCTGGAGAAATAGATACGCCTATGATGACAGGAGTAGGGAAATGGATAGACCTATAGGACAAATAAAGATTCCCAAAAAAGCATTATTGCTGATATCCTGACTGGCTATTGAAGCTTTGACGCACCTTCCTTCTCCTGGGTCTTTGCCAATGGGTATGAAAAATGTGAAACAAGGAGGGGAGGAACCTTATGAGACTTTTGTAGCTTGGCTGACTGATGCAGTAACTAAGGTGATTCCCCAAGATGATGCTGCAGTATTAACTATTAAACAACTGGCCTTTGGAAATTCTAACACAGCTTGTAAGGCATTACTCAGACCTGTGAGAGGACAGGGAACTCTTACGGATTTCTTCAAAGCATGTGCAGATTTTTCTCCTTCCTATGCACAAGGCATAGCTATGATGCTTTATTAACAGTGGGAAGAGGATATGCTTATATTTTTTCACAGAACACTGAATCACCTATTTGGATTCCTGATTGCCTCCTTTGACATTATAACGGGACTTCCCCCATGTCATCCCAGGTTCCTCCGCCCTCAGACAGATAATCCCAATGAAATTACATCTTCTCTACTGGAACAAAACTTGCCAGATGTCTCTAACCTGGTCTCTCACCTGCTTCCTGACTTCCACAATCTCGCCATTTCAAGATACTGAATCACCTATTTGGATTCCTGATTGCCTCCTTTGACATTATAACGGGACTTCCCCCATGTCATCCCAGGTTCCTCCGCCCTCAGACAGATAATCCCAATGAAATTACATCTTCTCTACTGGAACAAAACTTGCCAGATGTCTCTAACCTGGTCTCTCACCTGCTTCCTGTCTTCCACAATCTCGCCATCTCAAGACGACAGCGCTCACGTAGCAATCGCTGCTCCTGTTCCAACAGACAGAGGAATGTTCCTACCTAGGGTCAACTTAAAGGAATTCGCCGAACATTTCATTCTTCAGCGAACCTTTAATTGGAACTTTGTGAACTTGCCGAAACTTTAATTAATGAGCGCCATCTTCTCGTTACATCTGAAAATTTGCTACATACTATGATTTCCTTGATCACCACCGAAGTATTTCTTGTTCTAAGTCCTGTTGCTACTGCTAATGATGCTTATTTGGCTTATTTCCTTGATCGTCACTTTTGAAGGCCACACTGATAGCTCTCCCATGTGTTTTTATACTGATTATTCCTCTCACTTCACAGGTTGTTTCTTGCTCTCCTTAAGAACAGTAGTTGCTGATTCCCCATCTCCTGCAGGGAAATCTACAAAGTCTAATGTGCATTTGGGCGCTTACCCAGAGAGGCCCCCTTCTGGGGAAGGTAATAGAGATATCCAGAACAGTAGTTGCTGATTCCCCATCTCCTGCAGGGAAATCTACAAAGTCTAAGGTGCGTTTGAGCGCTTACCCAGAGAGGCCTGTGCTGAGTAAGGTAATAGAGATCTCTGGGAATTAAAGTGCGCATATTTAGACATTCCTCAAAATAAATATAATGTCTCTCAAAATCCTTTACCTTGATTTCCCCCATGGGAACAAGCAAAACTTATGGATAGCTCTTGGGATCACATTAATGATCCCATGGATGTCCTAATTGGTTTCCCTGTGGATTTCCTTCAAAAACAGTTCATTTTTCTCCTTAAAATTACTCTTTATCACTGGCTGATTGGTCAGTAAGTAGTCCTGAATATAAGTATAAAACCTATCTATCCTCCTACACAAACAAGTTTATCTATGACAGCTATTCTCTCCCTACTGAGCCACTAAGTGCTTGGTATTCTCCTGGATGGGTTACTCCTCAAGTTGTTCCACTTTCAGTCTCTGGTAGATAACCCATCCAGAGGGACCTTTATAAACTCTTGCCTGCAACAGTATGATCACTCTTCATCGCCCTTGCGGGAATCCAAAGATTACTTCCAAATTTTATAAGCTTGTGTAGGTGCTCCCTTTGCTATTTTATGGGAAAGTCCTCATGGTTTTATTTTTATCTCTCATAATTCTGATGGTTATTTTTATGGATATTGTTCTTACTGTATTTTGTCAAATTGCTTAACTAGCTCAAAAACTAAGGAAGGTTTTATTATAATACACCACCCTTCTTAAGTCATGCTTCCTGTTACTCTCTCTGAACCATGGTATACAGATTCAGGTGTTCATCTTTTTCACGATGCTACTACTGCCCTCCAACGATCAAAACGTTTTGTTGCTGCTCTAATTTTTGGAATAACTGCTTTAATTCGTGTATTAGCTAGCTTTGCCTTGTCTACCACAGACTTGTACAAGAAATTCATACAGAATATCATGATAATCAACTTTCCAAAAATGTTTCTGTAGCATTGATGATTAAGGAACATATTGGTCAGGGAATTCAGGAAAGTTTAAACACTCTTGATGAGTTTTCTATTTAAGT
>NW_008332039.1:80391-82694 GCF_000622305.1 Nannospalax galili | reverse complement strand
TTCATAACTTATATAGCCAAATCCTAACTCTCAGTAAATCCCATATAGATAATTCATCTTTGGAGGAAACTTCAGATTCATTTGTCTCAGCCATTCGATCTTATGTGTCTAATACTTATGCTTGGTCATTTTTTACAAATTTCGGGATTGTTTTGTTCCTAATATTGATTCTGGTTTATTCCCTTCCAGTCACCATCAGACAGCTAGGAAAAAGTATTCATGCCCTTACTCTTCAGTTTGAAACCTTCAAAATAAAAAATAAAAAGGGGGAGATGGTGGCTCCAAGAATTCCGTGGTTCTTGACATGACCACTTCTCTTTTGGTGCATATCACTTCCCCAATTACAACTGGTTTTTGTAATTTGTATAACCTTCTCTTCTTTAAGTATTCTGATAACCAACTCTGATGAAGGAATGGGAAACTAAACCGGGGAAATCTCTGCCTTTGGCAAAATTATGTTATTGAAACAAAACAAAAGTAAAAAGATGGAAGACTTCCTCCTACAACTACGACGTCGTTTGGACCTGCATCTGTGATTAATAATGAGGCTTGGTTTTCCCATAAAGGAAAATATAGCATGCAATCTCTAGATGCCCTGCTGCCTTTTTACAGGAGTTTATGATTTTAATCATGAACAAGGAACTATTGAGATTAAACTTTGGTATAAGGAAAAACTACTTGGCTTAGGGAAACTCCCTCTTGGATAGAAAGATTTGCTAGGTCAGTAAAAAGGTGGGAAAATGGGGAAAGGCTGTATTACACATCTATGGTAAAACAGAAACTGCAAAGCTATAAAGAAAACAATAAAGACGATGCTTGGCTATGTTAAGAAAAGTTTAATCATTGAACTTTGTGCTTTCCTTTTTGTGATTATTGAAAAATTTGTATACTGAGAAATATTGTGCAAATTCATGGTTTGATTTATAGTCTGATGCTTTGTTGCTGTTGTAAGCTTTCTAATTAGAAATAAAGTTTGCAGAAGGCTGCTGAGAGAGAGAGAGAGGGAAGAAAAAAAGAAAGAAGATAGTTGGGCTTACCTCTCCCGAGCTGGTCAGTCAACAGCCTCTACTGGAACTGCAGCTGTGGTTTCTGATATAGTCATTTCTACCGCCACAGTTAATTTCATCCCTCCAGACCAGGACTCAGCTGGAGGTGGACTCTGCCACAATATAATAGCACATGGGGGGATTCTGAGGGGACATTGAGCACCGTGTATGCTCATTGGGCATGCTGACAAAAGAATGGGTCATGGTAATGACACAATCGCACATTGTGATGGCACAATGAGCATTGTGATAGCACAATGCAACTTTGTGAAGTCGTATTGTAACATTGTTATGGCACATTGGAACAATATAATGGCACATGGGGCGACAGTGTTGGCACATTGGAGCACTGTGATGTCACATTGGAGCCTTGTGGTGTCACAGTGGAACATTGTGAAGTCATATTGTAACATTGTGATGGCACCATGGAGCACTGTGATGTCACAATGGAACACTGTGAAGTCATATTGTAACATTATGATGGGACAATGGAACACTGTGATGTCACATTAGGGGATTGTGAGGGGACAGTGAACACCATGTATGCACTTTGAACATGGTGATGAAACAATGGATCATCGTAATGAAAAAATTGCACATAGTGATGTCACAATGAGCATTGTGATGTCTCAGTGGAACACTGTGAAGTCATATTGTAACATTGTGATGGCACCATGGAACATTGTGATGTCACATTGTGGGATTTTGAGGGGACATTGAGCACCGTGTTCTCATATTGAGCATGGTGACAACACAATGGATCATAGTAATGACACAACTGAACATAGTGATGGCACAATGAGCATTGTGATGGCAAAATGGAATATTGTGAAGTCATATTTTTACATTGTAATGGCACAATGGAATATTGTGATGTCACATTGGGTAATTGTGAGGGGATTGGGCACCGTGTTTGCATATTGAGCATGGTGACTACACAATGGATCATGATTATGACAAAATTGCGCATAGTGATGGCACATTGGAGCAATGTGATGTCATATTGGAGCATTGTGATTTCACAATGGAATATTTAGAAGTCATATTGTAACACTGTGGTGGCAACATTCTCCAATGTGATGTCAGATTGAGAAATGTGAGGGGATAATAGAACATTGAGGAGTCGTATTGTAACATTGTGAAGGCATATTGGAGCAATATAATGGCACATGGGGCAATAGTGTTGGCACTTTGGGGAATTATGATGTAACATTGGAGCATTGTGATGCCACAATGGAACATTGTGAAGTCATATTG
>NW_008332039.1:71828-79439 GCF_000622305.1 Nannospalax galili | reverse complement strand
GGCCATAGTGTTGGCACATTAACGAATTGTGATGTCACAATGAGCATTGTGATGGCACAATGGAATATTGTGAAGTCATACTGTGATATCGTGAAGGCACACTGAAGCAATATAGTGGCACATTTGGCCATAATGTTGGCACATTGGAGCATTGTGATGTTACTTTGTAGAATTTTGATGTCACATTGGAGCATTGTGATGACACATTGGAACATTGGGATGTCACATTGGGGGATTCGGAGCTGACATTGAGCACTGTTTCTGCATATTGAGCATGTTGAACTACAAAATGGATCCTTGTAATGACACAAAGGGGCATTGTGATGGCACAATGAGAATAGTGATGGCAAAATGGAACATTTTGAAGTAATATTGTAACATTGTGATGGAACATTGGAGCAATATAATTGCACATGGGGCCCTTGTGTTGGCACACTGGAGCATTGTGATGTCACAGTGGAGCATTGTGATGTAACATTTGAGCATTGCGATGACACATGGGATCATTGTGATGTCACATTTGGGGAATGTGAGGAGACATTGAGCACCGTATTTTCATATTGAGCATTGTGTTGTCACATTGGAGCCTTGTGATGTGAAAATGGAACATTGTGAAGTCATACTGTAACATGTTGATTGCACCATGGAGCATTGTGATGTCACATTGGGGGGTGTTGTGGGGACATTGAACACCGTGTTTGCACATTAAGCATGGTAACGACAGTGGGTCAAGTAATGACACAATTTTGCATAGTGATGTCACAATAAGCAATGTGATGTCTCAATGGAACATCATGAAGTCATATGGTAATAGCGTAATGGTATGAGGGAGCATCATAATGTCAAAATGGAACATTTTGAAATCATATTGCAACATTGTGATGGCACATTCGATCATTGTAATGTCATATTGGAGCATTGTGATGTCACAAAGGAACATTGTGAAGTCATATTGTAACACTGTGAAGGCACATGGGAGCAATATAATGGCACATGGGGCAATAGTGTTGGCACATTGGAGCACTGTGATGTCACATAGGAGCATCGTGATTTCAAAATGGAACACGTTGAAGTCATATTTGAACATTGTGATGGCATATTGGAGCATTATGATGTCACAATGGAGCCTTGTGATGCCACATTGGATCACTGTAATTTCACAACTGGACATTGTGAAGTCATAGTAAGTCATTATGTTGGCACATTGGAGCAATGTAATGGCACATGGGGCGATAGTGTTGGCACATTGGAGCACTGTGATGTCTTTTTGGGCATTGGGGTGTCACAATGTAATATTGTGAAGTCATATTCTAACATTGTGTTGTCATTTTGGAGCATTGTGAAGTCACAATGGAACATTGCAAAGTCATATTTTAACATTGTGACGGCACATTGGAGCAATATAATGGTACATGGGGCGATAGTGATGGCACATTTTAGCATTGTGTTGTCACATTGGAACCTTGTGATGTCACAATGGAATATTGTGAAGTCATGTTGTAACAATTTTATGGCACCATGGAACATTTTGATGTCACAATGACAGGTTGTGAGGGGACATTAAGCACTGTGTTTGCACATTATGCATGATGATGACACAATGGATCAAGTAATAACACAATTTTGCATAGTGCTGTCACATTGAGCAATGTGAAGACTCAATGGAACATCGTGAAGTCATACTGTAACATTGTGATGGCACGATGGAGAATTGTAATGTCACAATGAAACATTTTGAAGTCATGCTGTAACATTGTGATGGCACATTGGAGCATTATAATGTTATATTGGAGCACGGTGATGTCAAAAGAAAAATTGTGAAGTCATACTGTAACACTGTGATAGCACATTAGAGCAATATAATGGCACATAGGCGATAGTGTTGGCACATTGGAGCACCTTGATGTCACATTGGAGCATTGTGATGTCACAATGGAACATTGTGAAGTCATATTGTAACATTGTGTTGGCATATTGGAGCAACTTAATGGCACATGAGACAATAGTGTTGGCACATTGGAGCACTGTGATATCTTTTTGGAGCATTGTGATGTCACAGTGGAACATTTTGAAGTCGTATTGTAACACTGTAATGCCATATTGGAGCATTGTGATATCACATTGGAGCATTGTGATTTCACAATAGAACATTGTGAAGTCATATTGTAACATGGTGATATATTCAGGGATTGTGGGGGGACTTAGAGCCCCGTGTTTGTATGTTAAGCATGGTTAGGACAGAGTGGATGATGGTCATATCACAGTTGTGCATAGTGATTATACAATGAGCACTGTGATGTCATAATGGAACATTCAGAAGTCATATAATAACATTGTGATGGCAACAAGGAGGATTGTCATGTCACGGGGGGAATGTAAGGGGATATTGAGCACCATCTTTGCATATTGAGCCTGGTGACGATACAATGGATCATGGTAATGACACAATTGTGCATATTGATGGCACATTGGAGCATTGTGACATCATATTGGAGCCTTGTGATGTCACAATGGAATATTGAGAAGCCATATTGTAACATTTGATGGCACCATGGAGCATTGTGATGTCATATTGGAACATTGTGTTGGCACAATGGAACATTGAGGAGTCATATTGTAACATTTTGATGGCATATTGGAGCAGTATAGTGGCATATGGGGCAATAGTGTTTGCACTTTTGTGCATTGTGACATCACATTGGAGCACTGTGACGTCAAAATGGACCACTGTGAATCATACTGTAACATTATGATAGCATATTGGAGAAATATAATGGCACAAGGGGCCATAGTGACGTCACATTGGAGCATTTTGATAAAACAATGGAACATTGTGAAGCCATACTGTAACATTGTGATGGCACATTGGCACAATATAATGGAACATGGGGCGATAGTGTTGGCACACTGTAACATTGTCATGGCCCATTGAAGTATTGTGATGGCACATTGAAGGATTGTGATTTCATATTGTCACATTGTGATTACACATTTGAGCAATAAAATTGCACATAGGGGGATAGTGATGTCACATTGGAGCATTGTGATAAAACAACAGAACATTGTGAAGTCATACTGTAACATCATGTTAGCACATTGGAGCAGTATAATAGCACATGGTGCGATAGTGTTGGCCCCAAAGAACATTGCAATGTCAAAATGGAACACTGTGTAGTATATTGTAACATTGTAATAGCACCATGAGGCATTGTGATGTCACAATGGTACATTTTGAAGTCATATTATAGCATTGTGATGGCATCATGGAGCATTATAACGTCACATGGGGGAAAGTGAGGGGTCATTGAGAACCATGTTTGCATATTGAACATGATGATGAGATAATTGATAATGGTAATGACACAATTGCCCATAGTGATGTAACAATGAGCATTGTGATGTTACATTGGAATACTGTGAAGTCATACTGTAACATTGTGATGGCACATTGCAGCATTGTTATTTCATACTGTAACATTGTGATGGCACATTGGAGCCATATAATGGCACATGGGGCCATAATGTTGGCACATTGGAGCATTTTGAGACACATTGGAGGCTTGTTATGTCACATTGGGGCACTGAAGGGGACATTGAGCACCACCTGCATTTTGAGCATGATGATGACACAATGGATCATTGTAATGACACAATTGCCCATAGTGATGTAACAATGAGCATTGTGATGTTACATTGGAATACTGTGAAGTCATACTGTAACATTGAGATGGCACATTGGAGCATTTTGATGACACATTGGAGGCTTGTTATGTCACATTGGGGCACTGAAGGGGACATTGAGCACCACCTGCATTTTGAGCATGATGATGACACAATGGATCATTGTAATGACACAATTGCCCATAGTGATGTAACAATGAGCATTGTGATGTTACATTGGAATACTGTGAAGTCATACTGTAACATTGAGATGGCACATTGGAGCATTTTGAGACACATTGGAGGCTTGTTATGTCACATTGGGGCACTGAAGGGGACATTGAGCACCACCTGCATTTTGAGCATGATGATGACACAATGGATCATTGTAATGACACAATTGCCCATAGTGATGTAACAATGAGCATTGTGATGTTACATTGGAATACTGTGAAGTCATACTGTAACATTGAGATGGCACATTGGAGCATTTTGAGACACATTGGAGGCTTGTGATGTCACATTGGGGCATTGAAGGGGACATTGAGCACCACCTGCATTTTGAGCATGATGATGACACAATGGATTGTTGTAATGACACAATTGCCATTTTTAATGGCACAAAGAGCATTGCGATGTCAAAATGGAATATTGGGAATTCATACTGTAACATGTTCATGGCATATTGGAGCAATATAATGGCACATGGGGCCATAATGTTGGCACATTGGAGCATTTTGATGTAACATTGGAGCATTGTGATGACACATGAGAGTATTGTGATGTCACATTGGTTGATTGTGAGGGATATTGAGCACTATGTTTGCATATTGAGCATGGTGATGAAACTATGGACCATTGTAATTGTAGCACCAGCACTACAAATCACACTCGGAGGTCGGGTGAGGGGCTGAGGACTTAAAAAAGGACACGTCAGCGGGTCATTCATGCGGAGAGAATTCCCTTTATTGCCAGAACAGCCTGCTATATATATCGCTCCCCTGCCCAGTTGAAAAGTCCCAGACAAGTGGAAAAAACACCAGGGCTCCACCTCAGGTGCAGAGAAGCACAATAACAGGAACTTGTGGGTGGGTCATGTGTTACTGAGTGTTCTGGTAACTGTGGTCAACAGCCAGGGTGCAACCCAAGGTTAGCAGAGAATCGGGGGATGGGTTCCCACAACTCCCCCTTTTATTTAATATAAATAGGCCCCTGTCTTAGGTCGTCCAAGTCATTAGCACATAGCTTACCCGTCACGGAGGAACATGCTCAGGCCTCACAAGTCCTCTGTCTTAGGTTGATATGAGCCCCCTAGATCTTACCCATCACTGGGTATCTATTTTTCTGTAGATTTAGCCAAATTTGTGCTGAGAGATTCTCTGCTGATAGTGTCAACAGCACCTGTCAGGTACACATATGGCTCTGAATTTGCCTCTTGCATAAGCAGCAAAGAAGCACCAAGGCTAGAACCACAGTGCCCAGGACCAGGAGGCCTAGGGCAATGGATCCACTCCATTCCTTAAACAGTTTTCCAACTACATGGAGACCCTTTACAAAAGCCTCCCTGGACATGGGAGGAACTCTTGTTTCATTTATAGATATGATTTGTTGCATCAGCTGACAAGTATAATTTAGAAATTGTGAATTTCATGGTCCTTGCAAGAACTTATTGAGCTCCTTCACAGCTACTGAGGCATTGCACACCTTAGCAGAAGTGACACAGATATGTGTAAAAGTAGGAGAGCTGTTTAAGGAATTTTTCAGCATCCACCGTTAGAAAATTTAAAAGATAAAGTGTGAGGGCTAAAGTTGAATGAGGGGATGTTAAATGACCGTGCAGTTCCCCCTTTTTTAATTTTGTGCAAATAGCACTTAAGGGTGTGATGCACTCTCTCAACTATGGCCTGTCCTTGGGGGTTGTTAAGGGATACCTGTTTTATGGAGAATGTCAAACTCTTGACAAAAGGTAGCAAATCCTCTACTAGTGTAAGCAGGCCCGTTGTCTGTCTTCAGGCTTTTAAGGACACCCAAGTAGGCAAAGGCCTGGAGGCAGTGGCATTTTACATCCTTAAGTTTTTCTCCAACATGTGCCGAAGCAAATATCATATGGGAATAAGTGTCTATAGACACATGGACAAAACCTAATTTGCCAAAGGAGGGCACATGAGTGACGTCCATCTGCCAAATATGATTGGGTAAAAGACCTCGAGGATTAACACCCAGTAGTGTGGCAGGAAATATCTCGACACAAGTGGGGCAGTTTTTCACAATATCCTGGGCTTGTTTCCTAGTGACATGGGAGGCAATAACTTGTCCCATAATGTGATTTTGGTCAATATCCCGACATAATTTGAGATAGATATTTAAACTCTTATCCCTGTGTGGGCGGATGGCCTCTTTGCAGTATTTATTGGCATTTTCAAAAGCCATTTGCTTTACCACAGGCATAGCTGACTCCACATCCCCAAAAGTCCTAGTGGAAAACTGCAAAAGCCAATCCACAAAATCTGCAAATGGCTCCGAGGGTCCTTGTAATACTTTGGACAGCTGTTCTCCAGCCCCCTTGTTAGGGATTTGCTTTCAAGCCCACGTGGCAGCAGCGGCCACCTGTGCATACACTACGGGATCATACACAATCTGGGCAGCTAAGGTAGAATACATGCCCGTGCATCTCAATATTCCTTTGTGGGAATCCCGTGACGGCATTGCACGTAGCGTTCTGGAGGCAGTTCTCCTGATACTCGCTTCTCCAGAGAATATACTGCCTCCAAACAATACTGCCCAGCAGAGCTGCTGCCAGTCACTAAGTGTGCAATGCAGAGCCGAGAAAGACTCTAGGATAGATTGTGTAAATGGGACATGGGGTCCATAAGCACTGACTGCCTCCTTAAGTTGTTTTATGTCTTTAAAATTTAATGGATCATGCTGTCGAAGCACCTGACCCTGTTGATTAGGGTCTGGAACCTCTATGACAGGGAAGAAAACCACCCCTGGACCCCCACAAGGCACCGAGGGTTGTGGTGTGCCTGAGCTGTTGGTGCAGCTAGGATTTTGAGCTGAGGGATGTGAGTTAAGTTCGCATTTCCTCAACTTTCTTTGTAGAACCCTGATATCCCACTCTAAACTGCTCTCCTCGTCCTCAGAATCTCTGCCTGAGCACTCAGGGGTCCCAGAATCATCCTCACCCTCAGCCTCCCACGCTTGGAGTGACTTTTCAGATTCTTTTTCTTGGGCCCCTTCAAAAGCCACTTTAACCTCGGCTAGTTGTTGTTTCACTTTCGCGTTATCACTAAGGAGTGCATCCCGTACCAGTCTCCCTAAAGAAAAGGTGGCTATAGGGATGCTCTCGTGGCCCTTTTCATGTAAGAATTTTCATAAATCCTTCTTGACCTCCTCCCAATCCGGGATATTAAGACCCCGAGAATATATAAACCATGGACTGCTCTGTTGTAAAACCTTTATAAAATCCTTAGCTGTACGTGTCTTAATACCAGTTCCCTGTTTCTTTAGCAGTTCCACTAACTGGTCTTCTAACAGATGAGTAGACCCTATGGTCCCCATATCACCAATTCACCCCCTTACCTGCCGGCCGGCTCCCGGGTGGTCCTTCAGCACTGCCCCTTTTTCCCGATCTCAGTGGAACCTCCACTTGTAGTGCCAGCACTACAAATCGCACTCGGTGGTCGGGTGAGGGGCTGAGGACTTGAAAAAGGACACGTCAGTGGGTCATTCATGTGGAGAGAATTTCTTTTATTGCCAGAACAGCCTGCTATATATATTGCTCCCCAGCCTAGTCGAAAAGTCCCAGACCAGTGGAAAAAACACCAGGGCTCCACCTCAGCTTCAGAGAAGCACAATAACAGGAACTTGTGCGTGGATCATGTGGTACTGAGTGTTCCGGTAACTGTGGTCAAAAGCCAGGGTGCAACCCAAGGTCAGCAGAGAATCAGA
>NW_008332039.1:66428-68141 GCF_000622305.1 Nannospalax galili | reverse complement strand
GCCACAGTGTTGGCACATTGGAGCATTGCGTTGTCACATTGGAGCATTGTGATGTGACACTGGAGCATTTTGATGTCACATGTGGGATTGTAATTGCACATGGGGCCAAAATGTTGGCACATTGGAGCATTTTGAGGATACAATGAGCACTGTTATGGAACAATGGAATATTGGGAAGTCATATAGTAACATTTTGATGGCACATTGTAGCAATATAGTGGTAAATGTGGCCATAATTTTAGCACATTGGAGCATTATGATGTGTCATTGGAGCATTGTGATGACAAATTGGAGCATTGTGATGTCACATTGGGGGACTGTGTGAGGAAATTTAGCTCCTTGTATGCATATTGAGCATGGTGATGGCACAACGGATCATTGTAATGACACAATGGCCCATTATGATGGCAAAATGAGGATTGTGATGGTACCGTGGCCCATTGTGATGTCATATTGTAACATTGTGAAGGCACATTGGAGCAATATTATGGCACGTGGTTTATTGTTGGCATATTGGAGCATTGTGATGTCACATTTAAGCATTGTGATGTCACATTGCAGCATTGTGCTTACATATTGGAGCTTTGTGATGCCACATTGGGGCATTGTAAGGGGACGTTGATTACCGTGTTTGCATATTGAGCATGAAGACACAATGGATCATCGTACTGACACAATATCGATTTGTGATGGCACAAAGTGCATTGTGATGGCAAAATGGAACATTACAAAGTCTTACTGTAACATTGCAATGCCACATTCGAGCAATTTGATGGCATATGGGGACATAGTATTCACACATTTGAGTATTGTGATGTCGCTTTGGCCATCTTGGTGACACTTTGAGCATTTTGATGTCCCATTGGAGCATTTTGATGGCCCATGAAACATTGGAATACCAAATTGGAATATTGCTATGACACATTGGGGCATTGTATTGGCACACAGAGCATTGTGATGACACATTAGGGGCTTGGTGAGGGGACATTCAGCATTGTGATGTCACATTGAACATTGTGGTGACATATTGGAGCATTGTGATGTCACTGTGAAGCATTGTGATGATGTATTGGAGCACTGTGATGTCACGTTGGGTGATAGTGAGTGGTCTTTGAGAACCATATTTGCATATTGAGCATGGTTATGATGCAATGAATCTTTGTAATAACACAATGGCACATTGTGATGGCACAACGGAATATTTTGAAGACATATTATAACATTGTGATGGCACTTTGGGTCAATATAATGGCACCTGGGGCCATAGTGTTGTAAGATTGGAGCCTTGTGATAACACATTGGAGCATTGTGATGACGCATTGGAGCATTGTGATGTCACATTGGAGGATTGTGACGGACATGGATTACCATGTTTGTATATTGAGCATGATGACGGAAAAATGAATTATTGTAATGACGCAATGGAACATTTTGATGGCTCAATGAGCATAGTGATTGCAAAATGGAAGATTGTGACTTCATATTGTAACGTTGTGATGGCACATTGGAGCAATATAAGGGCACATGTAGCCATAATGTTGGCACATTGGAGGATTGATATGGCACATGAAACATTGGAATACCAAATTGGAATATTGTGATCACTCATTGGGACATTATATTTGCACACTGAGTATTGTGATGACACATCAGAGGCCTTGTGAGGTGACATTCAGCACACTGATGAAACATTGAGAATCGTGGTGAAACACT
>NW_008332039.1:63924-66088 GCF_000622305.1 Nannospalax galili | reverse complement strand
ATGGCACATGAGGATTGTGACATCACATTGTAGCATTGATATGACATATTGGGGCATTGTGATGTCACATGGAAGCATTGTGATGACCCATTGGAGCATTGTGATGTCACATTGTGGGATTGTGAGGGACATTGAGGACCGTGTTTGCATATTGAGCATGGTGACGACACAGTGGATATTTGTAACGACACAATGGTGATTTGTGATTGCACAAAGAGCATTGTGATGGCAAAATGGAATATTGTGAATTCATATTGTAATGTTGTGATGGCACATTGGAGCAATATAATGGCACACGGGGTCTTAATTGTAGGCATATTGGAACATTGTGATGTCTCATTGGAGTATTGTGATGACACATTGGAGAAATGTGATGTCAGTTTGGTGGAGTCTAAGGGGACATTGAGCACCGTGTTTCCATATTGACTATGGTCAAGAAACAATGGATCATTTTAATGACAGAATGGTGCATTGTGATGGCACAAGGGAACTATGCAAGTCATATTGTAACGTTGTGATGGCACATCTGTGCAATATAATGGCTATATTATAATGGCTATATATAATGTAACATGGGGCTAAAGTGTTGGCACATTGGAACACTGTGATGTCATGTTGAATCACTGTGATATCACATTGGAGGATTGTGAGGGGATATTGAGCATGGTGTGTGCATATTGAGGATGGTGATGAAACAAAGGATCTTTGTAATAACACATTGGTGCATTGTGATGGCACAATGAGCATTGTGATTGCAAAAAGGAGCATTGTGAAGTCATACTGTAACATTGTGATGGCACATTGGACCAATATAATGGCTCATGTGGCCATAGTGTTGGCACATTGAGCATTGTGATGTCACATTGGAGCATTGTGATGTGCTATTGGAGCATTGTAATGACACATCCGAGCATTGTGATTACATATTGGAGCTTTATGGTGTGACATTGGTGGCTTCTGGGGGGATATTGAGCACCGTGTTTGCATATTGAACATGGTGACAACACAATGAATCACTGTAATGTCACAATGGTGCAAGTTGATGGCACAATGAGAATTGTGATTACAAAATGGAACATTGAGAAGTCATATTATAACATTGTGATGGCACAGGAGAGCAATATAATTGCACATGGGGCCATAGTGTTGGCACATTGGAGCATAATGATGGCACATGTAACATTGCAATACCAAATAGTAGTATTTTGATGACTCATTGTGGTATTATATTTGCACACTGAGCCCTATGATGACACATTAGGGCCCTTGTGAGGGGACATTTAGGATTGTGATGTCAATTTAGCATTGTGGTGACACATTGGAGCATTGTGATGACACACAGGAGCATTGTGATGCCACATTGGGGAATCGTGAGGGGACATTGAGCACCGTGTTTGTATATTGATCTTAGTAAAGACAGAATGGATCATTGTCATGAGAAAATGATGCATTGTGATGGCACATTGGAGCAATATAATGGCACATGGAGCCATAGTGTTGGCTCACTGGAGCATTGTGATGTCAGTTTGAAGCATTTTGATGTCACATGGGAGCATTGTGATGACACACAGGAGCATTGTGATGCCACATTGGGGAATCGTGAGGGGACATTGAGCACCGTGTTTGTATATTGATCTTAGTAAAGACACAATGGATCATTGTCATGAGAAAATGGTGCATTGTGATGGCACATTGGAGCAATATAATGGCACATGGGCCATAGTGTTGGCTCACTGGAGCATTGTGATGTCAGTTTGAAGCATTTTGATGTCACATTGGAGCATTGTGATGACACATTGTGGCATTGTGATGTCATATTGGGTAATTGTGTGGGGACATTGAGCACCGTGTTTGTATATTGATCTTAGTAAGGACACAATGGATCATTGTAATCAGAAAATGGCATATTGTGATGGCACAATGGAACATTTTGAAGTAATGTTGTAGCATTGTGATGACAAATTGGAGCAATATAATGACACATGCAGCCCTTGTGTTGGCACATTGGAGCATTGTGATGTTACAATGGAGCATTCTAATGTAATATTGGTGCATTGTGATGACACATGGGATCATTGTGATGTTATTTGGGGAATGAGAAGAGACACTGAGCACCATGTTCTCATATTGAGCATGGTGATGACACAATGGATCATTGTAATGA
>NW_008332039.1:61140-62593 GCF_000622305.1 Nannospalax galili | reverse complement strand
CACAATGGAACATTGTGAAGTCATATTTTAACACTGTGGTGTAACTTTGGAGCAACATAATGACACATGGGGCCATAGGGTTGGCACATTGGAGCATTTTGATGGCACATTAAACATTGTAATATTAAATTGGGGTATTGTGATGACGCATTTTGACATTATATTTGCATACTGAACATTGTGATAACACATTAGGGGCCTTGTGAGGGGACATTCATCATTGTGATGTCACATTGAGCTTTGTTTTGGAGCATTGTCATATCACTTGGAGGCATTGTGATGACACATTGGAGCATTGTGATGTCACATTTGGAGCTTGTGAGGGGACATTGAGCACCGTGTTTGCATATCAACCATGTTGAAAACAAAATGGATCATTGTAATGATACAATGGCGCAATGTGATTGCAAAGTGAGCATTGTGGTCACACAGTGGAACATTGTGAAGTCATATTGTAACATTGTGATGGCACATTGGAGCAATATAATGTCACATGGGTCCGTAGTGTTGGCTGATTGGAGCATTTTGCTGTCATATTAGAGCTTTTGATGTCACATTGGGGGATTCTGAAGTCATATTGTAACATTTTGATGGCTCATTGGAGCTATATACTGGAACATGGAGCCATACTCATGGCACATTGGAGCATTGTGATGGCACATGAAACATTCCGATAAGAAATTGGAATATTGATGACACATTGAGGAATTATATGTGCCACTGAGCAGTATGATGACACATTAGGGGCCTTGTGAAGGGACTTTCAGGATTGTGATATCAAATTGAGGACTGTAGTGACACATTGGAGCATTGTGATGTCACACTGGAGCATTGGGATGGCACATTCAGCATTTTGGTGACACATTGGAGCATTGTTTTGTCACATTGGCGGATTGTGAGGGTACATTGAGCACCGTATTTGCATATTGATCATCATGATGACACAGTGGATAATAGGAATGATTCAATGGTGCATTGTGTTGGCAGAATGATGGCACAATGGAACATTATGAATTCATACTGTAACACTGAGATGGCACATTGGAGCAATATATGGCACATTTGTCCAAAATGTTGGCAGATTGTAGCATTGTGATGTCACATTAGAGCATTGTGATGTCACATAGGGGGATTGTGGGTGGATATTGATCACTGTGTTTGAATATTGAGCATGGTGAAACACCTTAGCCCTAAATGTAACAATAACACTTGCCCTAATCCTAACCCTAATCATAACCTCAAATTAACTCTAGGCCTAGCCCTAAACCTAACAAAAATCCTAATATTAGCCCTTTACTTTCCCCAAACCTAACACTAGCCCTAGTACAAACCATAGCCTAAACCTAGGTTTAGCCCTAATACTAAACCTAATCCTATCCATAAACTTATCCCTAAATCAATCCTAATGGAAGCCCTAACACTAAGCCTATTCCTAAACCTATGTCTAACCCTG
>NW_008332039.1:54291-61118 GCF_000622305.1 Nannospalax galili | reverse complement strand
CCCTAACCTTCTACCTAACTTTTAGCACAAAACCTAACTTAGCCCAAAACCTAACCCTAATTCTAAAAGTAAACTTAACCCTACAGTTAACTCTAATGGTAGCCCTAGCCGTAACCCTAACCCTATTCCTAAACATAACCTAAAACTAACCTTAAACATAGCCTTAGTCCTAACCCTAACCCTAAGTCTAGCACTAAACCTAACCCAAACTGTAATTCTAACCCTAAACATACCCCTCACCCTAAACCTAACCATGACTCTAGCCCTAACAATAACCTTAACACTTACTCTATCCCAACCGTAACCCTAAACATAACCGTAGACTTACTGTTATCCTTAGCTTTTTCCCTAACCCTAAACCTAACCTTAAACGTAATCCTAACACTAAACAAAATGCTCACTCTAACTCTACCCCTAATCTTAACCCTAACCCTAACAAAAACATAAACCTAGATCCAACCCTAAACCTAACCCTAACCAAAACTGAAACTTAACTCTAACCCTAACCCTAAACCTAACCCTAAACATACCCCTCACCCTAAACCTAACCCTAAACATACCCCTCACCCTAAACCTAACCCTAACCAAAACTAAACTTAACTCTAACCCTAACCCCTCCCTAACCTTAACCCTAATAATTACCCTAAACCAAAACCTAACCCTAAACATAACCCTAGTCCTGTCTCCTACTGTAAACCTAGCACTTAATATAAATCTTAACCTGAACTTAAACTTAACCCTACATGTAAACCTTGCCCTAACCCTAAACCAGAATTTAAACTTAATACTAACCCTAAACAAAATCCTAGGAACAACCCGAACCGTAATCTTAATGCAAACCCTACAACTAAACCTAACCCTAAACCTAGCCCTAACCCTAAACGTAAACCTAAACCTAAACCTAAGGCTAACCCTAAACGTGGCCATAAACCGAAGCCTATGCCTGAACCTAAGCCTAATACTAACCTTAAGTATAAAGCTAGACGCCACCCTCAACCTCATGCTACTACCTACTCTAACCCTAAACGCAGTCCAAGGTCTAAAACTAACCCTAAGCCTAACTTTGATTTAATCATAGACCTAACCGTAGCCCTAATATTAACTTCTGAACAAATGCTAAACTTCATACTAGCTCTAGCTATGAAACAAATCCTAACCCTAGTGCAAACCCTAACGCTAAGTCTAACCCTTTTACTACAAATAAACCTATACTTAACCCTAGCCATAAGCATAATCCTATTGTAATCCTAAACCTACCTTTAAACCTAATCCTAACATTTAGCATAATTCTAAGACTTAACCTCATGCCAACCCTAAACACAGTCTTAACCCTAAACCTAAACCAAGCTTTAACCCAAACCCTCATCGAAAACTAAGCCTAACCCTAAACATAACCTAATCCTAATTATAATCCCTGCCCTAACCCTAACCTACACTAAAACCTAACCCTAGTTCTTTCAGTAACCCTACCCTGAAACAAACCCTGCAATCAACACTAATTCTAACCCTAATATTAACCTTTGACTTATCGCTAAGTCTAACACTAGCCTTAGCAATAAACCTAACCTACCCTTAGCCCTAGCCCTATCCCTAACCCTAACACTAATCCTAAACCTAGTGCTAAATCAAACAATATACATAAGCCTAAATCTTACCCGTAACTCTAATTCTAACCCTAAATTTAAGCCTATACCTAAGACTAAGCCAAACCCTACACATAACCCCAGTCCTAAACTTAACATTAACCTAACCCTAAAAGTAAAACTAACCCTTCATGTAACCCTAACCATAAATGTACCCCTAACCCTTAACCAAATACTAACCCTAAATATATAACTTAGACCCAAATCTGCTCATAACCAAACTCCCAAACCATACCCTAAACCTAATCCTAACCCTTAACCTAAACAGTGTGAACATGAAGAAAGCCTTAATGCTAACATTAAACCTTGCCCTCACCATAAACCAAACCTTAAAACTAAGCATAAACGTAGACGTAACCATAGCTCTAAACCTGTCCTTAGCCTAAACCCTAATCCCAACATTCAGTATATTACCTAGACACAATACTAAACCTAAACCATTTCAGAAACCTAGCCTTAAACCTAAAACTAAATATAACCATAATACTAATCTTAGACCTAGCCCTAACCATACCCTAATATTAAACTTTGAACTAATCCTAATCCTAACCCTAGCCCTATCCATAAACCTGACCCTATCCCTAGCCCTAAACCTACCTCTAACCCTAATATTATCATACTCCTAAGGCTAACCCTATACATAAACCTAATCTAACCTAACCCTAACTCCAAATCTAGCCTCATTTGTAAAGCTAATCCTTACGGTAAACTTAGCATACCCCTACCCTAATTCTAATGGTAACCCTAACCATAACTCAAACTCCAATAATAATCCAAAATATATACTGTAGACCAAAATTAACCGTAACCAAAACCTTAACCCTAAATCTTGCCACAACCCTAAGCCTAACACTAAAACTAAGCATAACCCTACATGTAGCCCTAGTCCTAAAACCACCCCTAAACCTAACCTTAAACCTAACCCTCAATCTACAACATAGGCCCAAGGCTAAACCTAATCCTATCAAGGACCCTAGGCCTTAACCTAACCCTAATTTTACCCTAAAACTATCTCTACCCTAACATTAAACTTTGACCTAATTCTAAGCCTAACCTAGCCATATCCATAAACCTAAACCTAAACCTACCCTTAAAACTAACACTAATATTAATCTTAAAACTTCCAATAGACTGAATCCTGACCATAGTTCTTCTTTAACCCTATTTCAAAGCCCAAACCTAACCCTAACCCAAGAACAAATCCTAACCCTAACTCTAATGATAATCCAAACACATAACGTTTCCCTAATCCTAAAAATAACCATAGCCCTAACCCTAATACTAGCCCTAACTGTAACCTTAGCTTAACCATAACTGTAAACATAAACTTAGCCCTAATTCTAACACTAACTGTATCCCTAACACAAACCTAAACCTAGTGTGAAGCTAGCTCTAAACCTAACAGTAACCCTAACATAATCTTAGCCCAGATGATAATCCTAACCCTGCCCTAATACTTAATGTAGACCTAAACCTAAACCTAACCCTAAACCTAAAATTAACCCTAAATACAGCAATAGACCTAACCCTAACCTTAGCATAACCCTAAACCCAAACCTAAACCTAAGTCTAACCCTAAGTATAGCACTAGCCCTGAACCTAACCTTAGCCCTACACCTAACAATAATCATAACCCTAAACCTACCCTAGACCTAACCTTAACCCTAAATCAACTGTAGCCCTAGCCCTATACCTAACTCTAACACTACCCTTAAACTTAAGACTATCCCTAAACATAATCCAAGCACTGATCCAAATGCTAAGCCTACCCTAATCCTTACTATAGACCTAAACCTAACCCTAACCCTAAACCTAACCCTAAACATAGCACTAGTCCAAATGCTAACCCTAATTCTTGCCCTAACACTAACCATAATCATAACCCTAAACCTAACCCTAGATCTAACCTTAACCACTAACCTTACTGTAACCATAATAATAATATTAAATATTGACCTTAAATTAACCCTAACCCTAGCTCTATCCTGAACTCAAATCCTAACCTGAACCTGCCTGTAGTCAAAAACCTAATCCTAATCTTAACCCTAAACCTTATATTAAACCTGAAACTAACCCTAGATGTAATCCTAACCCTAACCCTAAACATAACTACAAACCTAACCCTAAATGTAGCCACACCCTATCTAAAATACTATGATTGTCCGAATCCTAAATTTAAACATAACCATGGCCCTTACCCTAACTCTAAAACTAGCCCTAACTCAGACCCAAGCTCTAACCTAGCCCAATTTCTTAAACTATGGCTAACACTAACAGTAGACCTAGACCAATCCTCACCCTAAACCTATCCCTAAACCTCGTGTTAATTATAACCCTAAACTTATGCCTAGACCTACACCTAACCCCAACACTGACTCTAAACTAACCCTAACTCTTACAGCAAATGTAATCCTAAATATAAACTGAGCCCTATCCCTAAACATAACCCTAGCCCTACTCCTAACGCTAACCCAAACAGTAAGCAAACCCTAATACTAACCATAAATATATACCTTAGACCCAACCTGATCCTACGAAAGCCATAACCCTAATCCTTGGCATACCCCTACGTCAAACAATAAAACTAAGCCTAACCTTGAACATAACCCTAACCCCACCCCTAACCCGAACCCTAAACCTAACCCTAAACTTAAAACTAAGCCTCACCCTAAGTATAGCACTAGCCCTAAACCTAACCCTAAACCTACCTGTATCATTAACAATAATTGTAAACCTAAACCTGGACCTAAACCTAACCCCAATCCTAAACCTATTTGTAGCCCTAACCATAAACTAACCCTAACCATAAAATTAAATCTATCCCTAAACGTAACCCTAGTCCTAAACTCAACCTAGCTCAAACCAATCCAAACACTAACACTAACCATAAATATGTACCCTAAACCCAAACCTTAACACTAAACCTTGCCCTAACCCTAAGGATTACTATAAAACTAAGCCTAAACCTACACATAAACCTAGACCAAAACCTACCCCTAAATCTAACGCTAATCCCAAACTTCAATATATAACCTAGACTCAATCCTAACCCTAGTCCTATCCAGAAACCTAGCACGAATCCCAACCGTAATCATAACCCTAAAACTAATCTTCTACCTAACCTTAACCCTAACCTACTATTAAACTTTGACTTAATCTTAACTCTATCCTAACCCTAATTCTAAATGTGAATGTAAACCTAGAACCAATCCTTACCATAATCCTAACCATAATACAAAAGCCTAACCTTGCCCTAATCTTAAAATCGACCATAGACCAATGCTAACCCTATCCCTAACTGTAAAACTGTAATCCTAACTCTAGCTGTAATATAAACCTAACAATATACATGACCCTAGCTCTAAGCCTAATGCTAGCCCTAACACTAATGCTATTCCTAACCGAAATCTAAACCTAAACCTACTGTAGCTCTAACCCTACACCTAACATTAACCCTAAATATAATCCTATCTCTGATCATACTCCTATCTCTAGCCCTAATCCTTATCGTAGCCCAAAATTTACCCCAACCTTAAACCTAAGCCTAAACCTAAACGTAACCCTAGCCCTAACCTTAATATTAAACTAGCCCTAACCCTTATCCTAACCCTATCCCTAATCCTAACCCTAATGCTAAACCAAATCTAAACCTAAACCTAAACCTAAATCTATACCTAACTTCAGCACTAGACCTAAACCTAAACCTAACCTTAAATCTAAATTTAAACCTAAGCATACCATAAACCTAAACAAAACCCAAGCCTAACACTTACCCTCAACTTACTGTAGCCCTTGTCCTAACCCTAAATATAACACTATCCCTAAACATAATCCTAGCACTGACCCTAATCCTTAGGCTAGAACAATCTTACCCTAGTCTTAAACATAGCCCTAATCCCAAACAGAACCATAGCCCTAACCATAGTACTAATTCTAAACCTAATGATAACCCTAGGCTTAACCCTAACCATAATAATGCGAGACCTAAGTCTAACCATAAACCTCAAGCTAACCCTCATGTTAATAGTAAACATTGACCTTATCCTAAACTATCCCTAGCCCTAACCATAAACCTATCCAGAAATCTAGCCCTATCCTTAACTCTAATCCAAACCCTAAAAGTATCCCTAGATGAAAATCAAACAGTAGCCCTGAACATAACCCTTATCTTAATCCTAAAACTAACCCTTCCCCTAATCCTATCCCTATCCATAAACCTTACATTAAACATAGCCACAACCTAATGAGAATCCTTAGACTTTTTCAAGCCATAACCCTCAAGATAACACTACCCCTAATTCTAAACCTAAACCTCTCCTGAACACTAACCCAAACATTAACTCTAACCAAACCTCTAACACTAATACTTACCCTAAATGTAGCCCTAGCCGTAAAACTAACCCTAAAGCTACCCCTAAGCCTAAATTTAAGCTTATGGTTAGGGATAGGGTTAGGGTTAGGCTTAGGGTTGTGCTTAGGTTTAGGTCTAGGCATAGGTATAAGGTTAGGATGAGTGTTAGGCTAATAACTAACAGTAAAACTAGCCCTATCCCTAAACATACACATAGCCCTAATCCTAATCCCAATCCTAACCTAAATTGTAACCAAAACCATAATACTAAACCTAATTATATACTCTAGATCCAAACCTAATATTAACCAAAGTTTTAACCATAAACCTTGCCATAACCCTAAAACTAAGCCTAACCCTACACTAACCCTCACCCTAAATCTACGCCTAACTGTAACCTGAAACCTAGCCCTCAATATATAACCTAGACCCAAACCTAACAGTATCTCTATCCAGAACCCTAGCCCTAAATTTAAATCTAATCATAACCCTAAAACTTATCCTAGTCCTAACCCTCACTCTAACCCTAGCACTAACATTAACCTTAACCCTAATCCTAATCCTAAACATAAATTTAGACCCCAAACTAATTCAAATTCTAACCCTTACCCTAACCTTAACCCTAACCCTAACCATAACCCTAAGCCTAGTCCTAGTCCTAACCTTACACCTAGCTGTAAATCTAGCCCTAAAACTAAACCTTATCATAACCATAGTCTTAACCCAAATACTAATTATAGACCTAATATTAAACTTTGATCTAATCATAATTCTAGCACTAACCCTATTCCTAACCCTAAACCTATCCCTCTACCTATCTCTAACCTTAGCCT
>NW_008332039.1:46408-54186 GCF_000622305.1 Nannospalax galili | reverse complement strand
AAACCTAATCTTAAACATAAACTTAACCCTAAACCAAATCCTAAGAATAATCCTAACTCTAATACTCACTGTAAACCTAACCCTAAACCGAAACATAATAGCCCTAAAAGTAATGCTAGTGCTACCACTATTCTTAACGTTAAACACAACTATAGACAAAATCCTTACCTAAATTAAATCTAATCCTAACCATAACCCTAAATATAATCATAGCAAAATTCCTAACATTAAACCTACCCTAAAAATAACCCTAACCCTACTCCTCATCCTAACTTTAACTTTAACTAACCCTAAGCTTAGCACTAACCATAACTGAAATCCTAACTCTTATCCTAACCTTAACCCTAACCCTGGCTCTAACCCTAAACCTAAATCTAAGCCTAATCCTACACTTAGCCCTAACCCTAATCCTACAACTAACCCTAATCCTAATCCTAACCCTAGCCCTGAAACCTAGCCCTAGCACTAACCCTAACTCTAACACTAACCCTAACCCTGACCCTAACTGTATCCCTCACCCTAAACTTAACCCTAGCCCTGACAACAACACTGAACCTAGCCCTAACCTTAAACCTAACCCTAATCCTAATCCTAACCCTAGCCCTGAAACCTAGCCCTAGCACTAACCCTAACTCTAACACTAACCCTAACCCTGACCCTAACTGTATCCCTCACCCTAAACTTAACCCTAGCCCTGACAACAACACTAAACCTAGCCCTAACCTTAAACCTAACCCTAATCCTAATCCTAACCCTAGCCCTGAAACCTAGCCCTAGCACTAACCCTAACTCTAACACTAACCCTAACCTAAAATATAACACTAACCTGGCCCAAAAGCTAACCCATGTCATAAACCATAAACTACTGCTATACCTAACGCTAAATCTAATATAACCTTTGACATATCCCTAACCCTAACACATGTGCTAACCAAAAACCTAATGAAAGTTGTAGCTGTAGATCTAACCATAAACATAATCCTAAAACTAAACCTCGCCAAACACTTAACCCTTAACCTAACACTAATCTTAAACTTAACCCCAACTGTAACGTTACCCTAACTCTAAACCTACCTCTATACCTAACTGCAACCCTTGCCCTAACCCTGAAAGCAATCCTAGACTTAAACTTAACACTAAACATAATCCTAATGCTTAAACAAACTATAACACTAAACATACCCTAGACCTAGCCCTAAGCCAAGCCCTATCCCTAATCCTAACTCTAAACCTAACCCTAACACTGAACACAACCCTAGTCTGAATATTCACCTTAATCCTACATTTAAGCCTAACCATACACATAACCCTAGCACTAAAAAAAACTCTTTAACCCTAACCCTAACCAGAGCCTTAACCCCAACACTAGTCCAAAACCTAACTCTAACCCTAACCCTAGCCTAACCTAACCCAAATCCTAACACTTAACCTAAACTTTACCATAACCCTAACTCTAAACATAGCCCTAACCCTAAATCTAAACCGAAACCTGAGCCTAACCCTACAAGTAACCCTAACCCTTACCCTAACTCTAATCCTAACCCTCAACATCACCCTAGAATCAATCCTAAACATAACTCTCTTGTTATCCTTAACAATAACCCTAGCCCTAACCCTAAACTTGAGCCTAACTCTAGCATTAAACCTAACCCTAAACACAATCTTAAAACTAACACTAGGCATAAGACTATCCCTAACCCAATATTAACCTCTGACCTAAGCCTAGCCCTTATGGTAGTCCTAGCCATAAATCTATCCTTAAAACAATTCCTAAACATAACTCAAATCCTATCATAACCTGAACCCTAAATTCTGCTGTAGCTCTACCCATAAAACGAAACTTAATTCTTGTCCTAACCCTAACTCTAATCCTAAACCAAAACACAACCGTAGCCCTAAACCTAAACTTAGCTTTAAACATAAACCTGATCCTCCACGTAATCTTAGCCATAAAAGTACCTCTAATCCTAAACCTAACCCTTACACTAGCCTTAGCCCAAAACATGACCCTAATCCTTCCCAAAAATCTAACCCTAACGATATCCATATCACTGCCTCTAACAATAAAAATAACCCTAACCCTAGCCAAAGGCCTAATCCTAACCATAAATGTAACCCTAATCTAAATCTAACCATAAACATAATCCAGCCCTAATGCTAACCTAAACCTAGCCCTAAATCTAACCTTAAGCAAACCCTAACCATAACCCTATCCTAAACCTAGCCATAATCCTAATTGGAGCCAAAGTCCAACCTCTAAACTGAAACCTAAAACTTACCTAATTGTAATGGTACTTCTAATTCTGTTACCCTAATCATAACCTTAAGATTAAACTATAACTAAACCTCACCCTTACTGTAATATTAAACTTTGATGTAACCCTAACCCTACTCCTAGCACCTATATAACCCTAAGCCTAGCCCTAACACTAAACCTAACCCTAAATTTATCCCTCAACCTTATCCTAGAGTGAATCCTAAACCTAACGAAAATCATAATCTTAACACTTAACCTCACCTACCCCTAAATACAACACTAGCCCTAACCCTAACTTTATCACTAACCCTAACCCTAAACCTAAACTTAACCACAAATATAATCCTAGAACTATCCTGAACCTCAAACCTAATCCTAAATTTACACCTCTGTATAACCCTAGCCCTAAAATTAGCTCTAACCCTAAGTCTAACCCTAATCCTAGCCCTAAACCTAAACCTAACCCTAGCCCTATCCATAACATTAATCCTAACCCTTAACCTAACACTAACTCTAAACATTACCCTGACCCTAACCCTAAATATTAACCTATCCAACACTCAGCACTAACGTAGCACTAACCCTACCTCAAATCCTTAATCTAACCCTAACCCTAACCTTAGGCCTAACGCTAAGCATAATCAAAATCCTAAATCCAACCCTATAACTAACCCCAAACCTAACCATTGTATTAACATTTGTCCTAACTTTAACCCTGACTTTAGACCTAACCTTAATCTAACCCTAACCCTATCCTCTTAACATAATCCTAGACCCAACACTAACACTAACCATAACGCTAAACCTGACCCTAGACCCAACCCTTCTCCTAACCCTAAACCTAAAAATAACTGTGCCCTACCTCTAACTCCAACCTTAACCCTAAGTCAAACCATAACTGTAGCCCTAGCCCTAGACCTAAACCTAACCCTAAAATTAAACATATACCTAACCTTAAGTATAACCCTAATATTCAACATTGACCTAAACCTAACTCTAACACTAGTACTAGGCATAAACCAAACCCTAACCACAGCCCTAAACATAACCTGAACCCTAAGACTAAACCTAACCCTTAACCTAACCATAGCCTCGAAACTCACCCTACTCTAGTCATAATCATAATCCAAATTTTACCTAACCTTAACCCTAAACATAACACTAGAAGTAACCCTAAACCTACACCTAACCCTAAACGTAATCCTAAACTTAGTCCTAGGCCTAAACCTAACCTTAAGCCTAGCCTTAACCCTAACCCTAATCAAAACCTCAATCCCCACCTTATCTAATCCTGCACTGAAACAAACCCTAGCCCTAAACCTAACCATAACCCTAAACATAACCCTACTTTAACCCCTACATTATCCCTCACCAAAACCCTGCCCCTAAACTTAACCCTACCTTAAACCTAACACTAAACCTAAGCCTAAACATACATGTAACCCTAGCTCTAACCCTACCTCTAACCCTAACCTTAACCCTAGACTTAACACTAAACCTAACAGTAATCCTAGCCCTACTCATAACCTTAATCAGAACAATTAACCTAACCTTCACAATAAACATAACTCTAGCCCTAATTGTAACCCTAACCATAAGTCTCACCATAGTCCTAGCCCTAAACTTAAACCTAATCCTAGACCTAAACCTAACCTTAACACTAACTCTAAACTTAGCTGTCCCTAACCCTAACCCTAAATCTAACACTATCCCTAAAACAAAACATAACCCTAAACATAACCCTTCCTCTAAAGAAAACCTCACACTAACAATAAGTGTAGCCCTGGACTTAAGCCTAACTCTGACATAATACTAACTCTTGACCTAACCCTAGTCCTACTATAAGCCCTAGAAATAAAAATAGCCCTAATTCGAGCCCTAGCCATAATCATAAACCTAACCCTAACCATAAGCCAACACCTACAGGTAATCCTAAACCTGTCCATAACACTAATCCTAAATCTAAACCTAACCCTAGACCTAAACCTAAACCTTACCCTAAATGTAATCCTACTCATAAAACTAAACCTAAATATGTAACATAGAAACAACCTGAAACCTAACCAAAGTTTTAACCATAAACAGAATCTTTACCATACACATAATTCTAGACCTAACCATAACTTCAACTCTAACCCAAAACCTTCCCCTAAACCTAGCTCTAGCCCTCAGCCTTAAACTAATCCTAGCCCTAACCATAAGCCAAATCCTAATTTAGAACCTACCCCAACCCTAAACACAACCTAACCTTAACCCTAATCCTAACTCTAACCCTAGCCCTAACCTGAAACACTAACCTAGCACTAACCCTAAACATAACCCTAACCCTAACCCTACCACTAATCATAAACCTAATCCTAACACTTAAGCAAATACCAAACATTAACATAACATTAACCGTATCACTAACCCTAACCCTAACACTAATCCTAATTGAGGCCTAATCCTAATCTAACCCTATCTCCAAACATAACCCTAGAACCAACCTTGAACATAGCCCTAAGTGTAGTGTTAATCCTATCCCTAAATATCACCCTTACCTGAAATCTAACACTAGAACTTGTAGTAACCCTGACTGTGGTGGTTTGCATGAAAATATCCCCTATAGGCTCCAAGTATTTGGACATTTTGTCCCCAGATGATGGCACTGTTTTGAGAAGTTTTAGAAGCACGTCACTGGTGTTGGGCTTAGAGAGTTCTTAAGCCTTGCCAGATCTCCAGCTGTTCTCTTGGTTCCTGTGACTGCATGATGATGTGAGAGCTTAGGTTCTGCTGCTACTGGTCCAGCCACCTCCAGCCACCATGGCTCCCTGCCATGATGGACTGTAATTCCCGTGGAATTGAAAGCTCAAATAAACCCTTCTTTCTATAAATTGCTCTGGTCAATGTGTCTATCCCAGCAACAGAAAAGTGACTAGTACAGTAATTGGTACCACGAGTGCAGTGTTGACTGTGAAGAACCTGAACATGTGGGGTTTTGGAAAACTGTGGAACACTTTGGAAGTTTGGCCTAAGAAAATCCTTGACTGATATAAGTGGAGCTTAACAGGCCAGGAGGCTCCAAGTATTTGGACATTTTGTCCCCAGATGATGGCACTGTTTTGAGAAGTTTTAGAAGCACGTCACTGGTGTTACTTGCTGGAGGAGTTGGGCCCTGGGGGTGGGCCCTGCCCTGTTTCCTATCTCTTTTCTGCATCTTAATCTGTCCACATGTCACCAAAAGACAACCACTGCCACGCCTTCCCCTCCATGATGAATTGCACCCTCAAATCATAAGGCAAAAGCAAATCCTTCCTTCCGCAGAGTTGCTTCTTGTTGGGTATATAGTCATCAAGAAAAGTAAGTCATACAGGTGCTTACAAGGATTAAACTAGGATGGGGCTTGACTGTGAAGAACCTGAACATGTGGGGTTTTGGAAAACTGTGGAACACTTTGGAAGTTTGGCCTAAGAAAATCCTTGACTGATATAAGTGGAGCTTAACAGGCCAGGCTAGTAGGGGCTTGGAAGAAAGTGGTGCTGAGAAGAATGTAGTTCCCGAGGGAAATAAGGACTTAAGCAACACTTGGGATATTTTGGCAAAGAGTATGCCTGGAGCCTGCCCTCGACCTAAATGATTGACTGGGGATAAGTTGAAAAGCAATGGACTAATTTGTCTGATGGAAGAAATTTCAACATAGCCTAGTGTAGAAATGGTGGCGTGGCTATTAATGGTGAATATTATACAGATTTACAGGGAAAAAGAGCAAATGGGGTAGAAAGAAATAAAGAGTGTACAGGATGGATTGAAAAAGAGCCTTAGGAAGATAAATATTGGAGCCTTGGCATGTGATGGAGAGGATCCCAATGATAAGGAGATTGAAGTGATTAAGGAGGGGCTTAGAGATTCAAACTTGAACAATGTAGAGAGTGCCTCCAGGGCAAGACCACATCCAGTTAAGCCTCCAACTTGTGAAAGGAAAATGCTGCAGGGACCACTGAAGAGAAGAGCTTCTAAAACGGATAAAGCAGCCTGAGGTCCATCTCAAACTTGCAGTCATACTTGGCAGTGTTGCTCACCAGGTACTGGCTTTAGAAGCATGAAAGATGGAAGAGCGAAGGGGTTGTCAATTCTTCCCCCAAGGTTTCAGAGAACCTTGGATGACAGGTAGCATGAAGCAGGGGTTCCCATGCCTAGAGGAGGCACTGGTAGGCCATTGTGTGAAGCTGTGAAGGTGAAGCCTGGTTGGAAATGGAGACCCCAAGACGTTTGTGATGCCAGAGTTCTGAGGCATCTGTCAAGAACACTTGCACACAGGGAGTGGTACCAGCACAAGAGAGAGATATATGTTGCATGCAGCAAAGCTAAAGAGGCTGAGCCATCTAAGCCCTTTGAGTAAAGTCCCAGAAGTTGGATGTGCCTGCATGATCATGTGAGAGCTTCCCTTCTGCTGCTCCTGCTTCAGCCACCTCCAGCAACCATGCCTCCCTGCCATGACAGACTGTAATTCCCCTGGAACCCTAAGCTCAAATAAACTCTTGCTTCTATAAATTGCTTTGGCCAGTGTTTCTATCACAGCAACAGAAAATTACTAATACATGCATACACACACACAAATTGGGAAAAACATATGAATAGGTATTTCTAAAAGAAGACATACAGATGGTTAATAAGTGTATCAAAAATTACTCAGTATAATTAATAACCATGGAAATGTGAATTCAGCCATAATGAACTATCACTTAATATCTGTTAGAATGCCTATTACATAAAAGATAATAAGTTCTACCAAGGTTGTGGAGAAAAGGAAAAAACACTTGTAGTAATTGCCACAATTTATCTCATTTTATTAATGAGGAAACTGAGGCATAGAAATGCAAAATTATAGTGGCAGCTCATGATTTCATTCTAACTATAGGGACAAAAGTCAAGTGTGTGGGCCTTTAGTGCTGTTTAGGAAAGTAACACTATGAAAATAGATGAACGTAGCACATAGTATGCTATGAGGGCTGCTATAAGTGCATACCACACCAGAAATGAGAAGTATCCTTCTTTTCACCATAGTGTCAATCACTTAGTTCTAACAGCAGCCACCATTTTCCACTGAACCATGCAAAGACTTTTAAATCTATTTTCAATTAAAAAATGTGTATATGTTTATGGTATATAACAGGATGTTTTGAAATGTGTTTTCATGATAAAATGGCTAAACAAATCTGCAAAATGTTTTATGTTATACAGTTATAAATTGTGTTATAAAAGAGAACCCTTTAAACATATTCTCAGAATTTTTCAGGTATATAATTCATTATACTAAGTAAAGTCACCATGCTGTGCAATATCCTCCTTCCTAACATATTTTAACCCCTTTAACCAACATCTTCCAGTTCCCACAACCCCCATCTTCTATTATCTTTCATTCTTTTCTCTGCCTGCATTAGCTCAACCTTTTAACTTTTTACAAATAACCAAGATTATGTGATCTCTGCATTTCTCTGCATGACTTTTTAAAAAACATAATGTCCCCCAGTTTTATGTACAG
>NW_008332039.1:37803-46310 GCF_000622305.1 Nannospalax galili | reverse complement strand
TTTATTCTATATCTTAGCTATAGAGGGAAGTGATGTCTTGATCTTCAATGTGCAGGAGTCCTTTCCACAAAGTGATTTCATTTTCAACATTTCCCCAGTAATGAATTTGATGTATATTATAGTGGTTCAATTTTTTAATTTTGGAGGATATTCCTTAACTCTATTGTACATTATTTACTGAGGCAGGATCTCTGACTAACTTGGAGCTCTCTAATTTCAGATAATGTAGTTAGCTATCTCGCCCAGGGATCGCTTATCTCTACCTCCAAAGTGCTGAGATAACAGGTGGCTACCACACCTGCCTAGCATTTCCATGGGTTCTGGTAATTTGAACTCTGGGTACTCATGCCTGCACAACAAGTGCTTTATCCATTTAACCATTTTCACAACCCGTCTCTTGGACTGTTATTTGTGCTGTAACATGGTAGGTGCCTCTACTCTGACTACTCACTACAAAGAAAAGCTCCTGAGGCCTCCCAAGGAATCCCAGTCTCTTCTCATCACATAATATCATGTCTCAGATTGGAGGCAAAAGCCATGGCACCTTCATCACCACTTCAGTATTTGAATTCGCTTTGAGAGGTTATGTTACTGCCATATAGGAAAGAATATCACAATATAATTACTTCAAGACCTCTGTATCTCATAGGGATCTCATAAGGATGCAGTAAGGTACTAGAAAATGAGCTGCTTGTGTGTGTGTGTGTGTGTTATGTATGCACACATACTTAGGTGGGTGTGTATGCACATGTGAATGCCATAGGAAGACATTGATAGTGTTCCTCTGTTTTTCTCCATCTTATTTTCCAAGACAGGACCTCTCACTGAACTTGAAGTTCACTATTTCTGTTCATTTGTTAGTCAGAGAGTTGCAGAGGTTCTCCTGCCTCTATACACCACTACTGAGGTTACAGATATATATGGCCATTCCTGGAATTTGAAGATACTGGGGATGTGAACTCGTTACCCTGCTTAGCCAGCAAGGGAACTTACCCTTAAGCCAGTTTTTCAGCCACAAGACATGCTTTCCATCTATAATATATATTGAAAACACCACACATAGCTATAGCTCCTTCCTTCCTTCCTTCCTTTCTTTCTTTCTTCCTTCCTTCCTTCCTTGCTTTCTTCTTTCTTTCATTCTTTATTTCTTTCTTTCTTCACATATATACACACTCTTCAGTAAGCATTGATGCTCTAGGTCACGGTATACAACAATGAAAGCAAGAAATTATAATAATCACAACCATAACAACTTCTATTCCACTAAATTACAGATGTATATGGCCATGCCTGGCATTTGAAGATGCTGGGGATTTGAACTCAGGTTACCTTGCTTTGCCAGAAAGTGCACTTACCCTTAAGCCAGTTTTTCAGCCTCAAGACATGTTTTCCATCTATAATATACATTGAAAACACAACAGATAGCTGTAGCTCCCTCCCTTCCTTCCTTCCTTCTTTCCTTCCTTTCTTTCTTCCTTCCTTCCTTGATTTCTTCTTTCTTTAATTCTTTATTTCTTTCTTTCTTCACATATATACACAATCTTCAGTAAGCATTGATGCTCTAGGTCATGATATACAACAGTGAAAGCAAGCAGTTATAATAATCACAACCATAACAACTTCTATTCCAATAAATAGAGTAAAGACAAATATGTATGATATTTCAGATACTGGTAGGAGATTTGAGGTGAAGTAAGAAAACACAAGAAGAAAGAGAAAAGTCCAATGTAGGTGGAGGATTTTGGATACAGTATGTAGAAATCAAGGAATCTTCACAGAGTCAGCCAAGAAATATAAAAGGAATGAAGTGTGTAGAGGACCAAAGATAAGGGAACAATGTTTTCACAGCTTTCACCCACAGAACATCATATTTAAATTAGAGATTATGAAAAATCATTACACATTCACACATCTGTACAAACACACACACACACACACGCACACACACAGAGTCGTACATCTGTGTCTCAAATTAGTTGTATATATTTGTGTGCCAAACACACAGACCAGCTTCAAACTTAACAAGTGGTAAAGGAGGGAATTCCTAGTTTCCTAGTGTAATGCAATTTGTGAGGATTATGGGATCATAAAAAGGGAATTTTTTGATGTTCTAAGGGACACGATCAAAATCACTTTATAGTAAATCAACTTTCAGAAGTATATTAGAGCATACACCACATGGCAAAAATATTTGGACAATTGATACTGTAGAGTTGTCATTTAGGAGAACCTGATATTGCAGGTTGTCAATTATGAGAACTTGATATTGCTATCATTTGAAGGAGTAAGATACCAAAATGACAGGATATCACTTTGCCACTTTTTAAATTCAAGAGTAATTTTTAATCGGATTTTTGCAGTGCTCATAAATTTATTTTGATCACATTTAGACACTTCCCCTATCTGCACCACTCTTAATGCTCCCACTTGATTTCAGGTACTCTGTCATATACACTAAAGCCTACTGAGTCAAGTTTGTGTCCCCAAATGCCTTTTGGTGTGGTGCATTCCACTGCAGCCTGGTAAATCTTTCTAGTGTCACATCCTTAATGAAAACTGGCTCTCCCTTTCCCAACAACTACTGGCTGTCAATAGTTACTCAGCTAGAGTAGGGATTTCTCAAACACATCCCCATTTCTATGCTGGGATATTGTCTGGCTTCGGAAAATGTGGGTCTTGTGCATGCTGTCAGCATTGCTGTGAATTCATAGGAGCAATTATCCAGCGATCTGGAAAACAGATTCCTTAGGTCAATCACCATATCTTGCTCTTACAGTTTTCTTAATTTCAGTTTTCCTAATTCTTGAGCCTTGAGTGGACTAAGTTTGATATAGGTGTCCCACTAAAGGATAAGTACCATGAAGCCTCTTATTCTTTGCACTTTGATCCGTTGTGGGTATCTGGGTTAATCACTGTCTCCTGAATGAGGAAACTTCTCTGGTGAGAGTTGAGAGCTGCATTGATAGTTTTTCTACACCCATTCTGTGATGTTCTCTGAACTTTAGGTGTAGAAGTTGCATTGCATATGTGTCACTTAAGGCTGAACATCTCACAGACATGTATTCCCTATGTTTGACCAGGTGTGGAACTTTGTAATAGTCTCCAGGTATTGTTGACCAGGTGTGGAACTTTTTAATAGTCTCCAGGTATTGTAAAAAAAAAAAAGCGTCTTGGATGAATGGTGAGAGATACACTTGTCAGGCTTGTCTGGTGCTGTAAAAGAGCTTGTCCTAGCCTAGTCCCAGAGCAGGAGGATAGTGACTTGATTGGGTAGGGTAAAGGGGTGCTCTGGAGCAGCCTAAATCTGGCCTAGTCCTTGAGCTCTCACTTTAGTCCCTGCAAAACAAGTGGAGAAAGAAGATGGATCTTCTTAGTGCACATAGATAAGACTGGTAGTATATGTCTTAGCAAGCAACATGGGAAATTCCTTTGGTGAATTAGACTTCAGAGACCAAGTGCTATAGAACATGGAATGGAGGATATGCTCAGAAAATAGCAGAAGAAAGAATATGATCCATAATCCCCTTAAACAGCTATTTTTTTGGATTTAACTTTAGAAAAGCAGGATTATGAGCTAGAAAATCAGTATATTAATTTAGAGTGAAAATACTAATGTCAAATGATCAGTTGTATTCATATTAGTCCTTTAGCATCCCAAGAAGGAAAACTATAGAAAGAACAATTTTATCCAGTGTATTTAGGGTGTATAGTTTGTTAGCTATTTCATTTAGATTTTAGTTTAATAAAAATGTAAAATTAAAATTAAAATCTTATTGTACCACATGCCTTTATCCAGATTCATCAACTTTTCATATTTTGGCTGATTTGATCTTGTTCATTTCCTCCTCTTTCTTCCTTCCCTCCTTTTTTCTCCCTCCTTCTCTTCTCCATACAACCTCTTCTATCCCTCCTACTCTCTCTATCTTCCTTACTCAACACACTTAAGTTAGAGATTTAACTCTAGAGAGTGTAAATTGTGTCCTTCAATTTATTTAGTGTGTAGTTGCTAAGAAAAGGTTATTAGCTTGAATTAATATGGCATAATAATCTAACACTGATACACTTCTATCATCTAATTCACAGTCTACTTTCAAGTTTAGTTAATTATCCAAGTAATGTCCTGCATAGCTAATGTTTCTTGGCCCAGGATTCAGTTCATGACCACGCATCACATTTAGTTCTCATAGGAATTTGATCTTCTCTAACCTGTAATACCTCCTCAGCATTTTGATTTATTAGTCTTGACATTATCAAGTAATATGGCTAATTGTTTTCTAGATTGCCTATAAATATGAATTTTCCTGATGCTTCTTCATAACTAGATTTAGTAAGTGTATTTTCTGCAGAGATACCACAAAAGTCATATTATGTCTTTGTCACTGCACTGTATCTTCTTGATGATGATATAAATGGAATTGACTTTTAAAATTTCATTTCAAAATTTTTTATTTAAAGTACATAAAGTATAATTGATTTTTTTAAATATTTATGCCATATTCTTAGGACTTACTGGATTCCCTTAGTATTTTTTGTAATTGCTTTTCAAATTGTGACTTTCTGCACAAACAGCAGTACCAGTTGTTATTTGTTTCTTCCTAGCTTCTTTACTATTTTTATAACCTTTTCCTGACCATATTCGACCAAGCACAATCAATGTTAAGTTAAGTAAAAATGAATAAAAATGACCACATTTGCTAGGTGCCAAAGACATTGAATAACATTTGGTATTTTAGCTTTTATTGCATCATTAGGTATAACATTTATTTTTCAAGATGAAATTTGGTTTTATTTTTTCATCAGCAGATGAGTGAATATACACATAATATTCAAGATACAACTGGGGAAAGAAATAGAGCTACAGCCTGTTTGGAACTCCCCATTTTATTTTGTAGCTATAATTTTTTGACTGCAAAGTCAAGGAAGTGCCATTTTCTTTTTATTCTGGAGATGTAATAAAAAAGTGCTGAATTCTGATAAAATATGATTGTACTGGAATAAACATATGGGAGACAGTCAACCTACATACTGGTTAACATTAACCAGCTTTAAAAGTATTAATCTAACTTTGCATTAATATGATAAAGTCCCAGTTGTCTTTCTGTATTATTTTTTAATATCCTTATTGAATTATCTTTGATAATATCTTGTTACAAAAATTATGACATAAAATTTTATGTTTGACTGTATGGGGACTGTAAAATATGAATTTCATTTTCAATATATTTTCATTGATTTTTATGCCAGTGAAATGCTGACTTTGGAATCCAGGTATTAGGGGAGTTGGAAATCTTGAGAAGTCTCAAAACAAATGAAAGCCACTTTCAAAAGGCAGGCCTGGGACCCTCCCTCCATGTTGCCAACCCAGAGTAATTCTAGCTGAAACATGAACACTGACCCACAGGTAGGTATGTAACCCCAGAACCCCACTCACAATCCAGACAATGACCTGTTCCTCCACTCAGCTGCCAGAATGACTTGAGTAACTCCTTCAGAACCCTGACTTATGGGAAGATAGGTAGCCCCAGAGCCTCAGAGCGAGCACAGATTGTGATCATTCCCTCTGAGCTACTGACTCAGGGACCACTTGCCAAACTCAAACTGAACCCTACCCTGAACCACAGGTAGGTACTCAACCCGGGTCCTGGCAGAGCCCAAAAAGTGATTCTTCCATATGCATCATCTCCAGGACTGTGTGAATTGCTCCACAAGAACCTGAACCCCAGTTGGATATGCAGCTCCAGAGCCCTGCCTGGAGTGAGGACAGTGACCACTCACAGGATCACATGTGCCAAGGGAGATCAACCCCAGCCCTGACACCAAAGGAGAATTTGTAGAACCCTATGAGTCCTGCACAAACTTCTAAAATAGGAAGTGAGAACTTCCCAACTCTACAGATGATTTGTTCGTGGGCTAAGAAGTGCACATATCACAAGTAGTGTGGGAAACATTTCTGACGCCCCATTTGCACATCAACACAGTTACTCCAAGATCCAAACCAAGCACTATTCAGTTAATTCACAACTTTACAAGGTGAGGTAACAGCAATCAAACATACAGACAGTCACTCGACAAATGTGAGACCAGATATCTATACAAAGAAATACCATCAACAACCTAACTTCAGATGCTTAGGTCACATCACAAAAAAGAATATGAAAAACAAAAACAACATGCTTCCGGCAGCAATCAGTACACCTATCACAATACCTCCTGAGATGACCAACTTAGGTGATACAGAAGACACTGCTTTCAAAATAGCCATTATAGATATACTCAATGAACTCAAAGAGGAAAGGCATAAATTCCAGAATCAAGCTGGTGAAAACACAGAACAATGATATAAAGAAAATAACTCAAGATATTAAAACATAATGTACTAAAGAAATAGAATTTCTGGAAAAAAGCCAAACAGCAATAAAAGTTGAAAGGAGAAATTCAATTTGCAAAATCAAACTCGGTGGAAAGTCTAAGCAATAGAATGGATCAAGTAGAATTGACCATTAAAAACAGACACCAACTTATGAATAAAAGGATGGAAAAAGGCATTCCAAGCAGATGGAGATAAGAAAAAAGCAAATGTGGCTATTCTGGTATATGGTAAAATAGACTTCAAATCAAAGCTAGTCAGAAAGGATAGAAAAGACATTTCATAGTCATTAAAGAAAAATCTGCAGAGAGGCTATGTAATCCTAAACATATGCACCAAACACAGGACACCTAATTTCATAAAAGAAACACTATGAGATCTAAAATCACATGATGACTCAAAGGCAGTGATAGTGGATGATATCCAGATCCCATTCTCATCAACAGTCAGGTTATCCACACAAAAACTATATAGAAAAACTTGCAAGTTAAATGACATCATAAATCAAATGGACCTAACAGACATTTACAGAACATTCTATGTAAACAGCAAAGAATACATTTTCTTCTCAGCATTTTATGGAATTTTCTCCAAAATCAACAACATATCAGGACACAAAGCAAGTTTCAATAAATTTTAAAAATTTGAAATAACATCCTGCATCCTATCTGACCAAAAAGGAATAAATTTGGACACAACATGAAGAGAAATGGGGAAACGTATACACACTATTGAATCTAAAAAACACTACTGAATGAAAATTGGATCAAGGGAGAAATCAAAAAGTGAATTAAAAAATTCCCAGAATTGAATACAAATGAAAGCAGAGAATATCAAAATCTATGGGACACAGGAAAGGCAGTCCTAAGACGGAAGTTTATAGAATTAGGTGTCTACATCAAATAGCTTGAGAAGTTGCATACTAACACTTGAAAGCTTAGAAAAACAAGAACAACCCACCTCCCCAAAACCTAGATGAGAAGAGATAATAAAATTGTGGCTAAAATCAATCAAATAGAAATGGAAAGAAAATAATACAAAGAATCAATGGGATGAAGAGTGAGTTCTTTGAATAGATTAACCAGACTGACAAACTTTCGTCAATTTAACTGAAAGAAGACTCAATAAAATCATAGATGCAAAGGGGAAACGTTACAAGAGATATTGAAGATTTTCAGAGAACCAGAACGTACTTTGGTGGCCTGTATCCACGAATTCGAAAATCCAAAAGAAATGAATGAATTTCTAGATTTGTATGACCTACCATAATTAATCCAAGATGAGATAATTTAAATAAACCCACAAAAGCAAGCAAGATATAAGCAATATTTCAAATCTCCCAAGTTAAAAAGAAAATCCCAGGACATCATAGATGCAGTGAATAATTCTGCCAGATTTTCAAAGAAGAACAAATTTCAATACCCATCAAATTCTGAAAGATGGAAGAGGAAGGAACACTTTCAAATCATTTTTATGAAACCATTATTAACCTGATAACAAAACCAAACACCAAACAAAAAGGAAAATTCTCTGATGAATATCGATGCAAAAATTATCAAGAAAATGCTTGCAAACTGAATGCAAGATCACATCAAAAAGATTATTTACCACAATCAAGTAGGTTTCATCCCAAAGATGCATGGATGATTCAATGTGTATAAATCAATAAATGTAATCTACCACATAATCAGACACAAGGACTAAAAGAAAATGATCATCTCATTAATTGCAGAAAAGGCCTTTAATAATATCCAACATACAATCATGATAAAAGTCACAGAGAATCCAAGGATACAGAGGACATAATTCAACAAAATACAAACAATATGCAACAAGCACACAGCTAACATCATACTAACTGAAGAAAACCTCAAAGCATTTCTACTAAAATCAGGAACAAAAAAGGTTGTATAATCTCTTAATTTCTGTTCAATATGTTGCTTGATGTTTTAGCTAGATCGGTAAAACAAATGAGGGAGATAAAGGATACAAATTACAAAGGAAGAAGTCAAATTACCCGTTTGCATATAATATGATTGCTTACATTAAAGACTATAAAGACTCAACCAGAAAACTCCTAAAGCTGATAAACACATTCAGCAATGTAAGAGGATACAAAATTAACATTTGAAAATCAATA
>NW_008332039.1:33194-36119 GCF_000622305.1 Nannospalax galili | reverse complement strand
TTTCAAACCTCTGCCTCCCAAGACTCAGGGATCATGTGGAAGAGGAGATAGAAATATTGTAAGAATTAGAGGTGTTTGATGACCACAAGGAAACAGTCTTCCAGACAGCTGGTCATTTACTCATATGAGCTCACAGCAATGTTGACTGCATGCACAAGTCTTATGTGAGCTCACACTGAACAAAAAAGTCCAGCATACTCATGGGGAAGCAGGCAACAAATCCCATTCCAACCTAAGAAACTTAAAAATAAATTATTTATTATTTTTATTGTATGTGTATGAGTTACTGCCTGCTTGTGTGTAAGTGCACTTGTCTCGTGCAATGCCCGCAGAGATCATAAGAGGACATCAGACCCCCTGGAACCCGAGTTACAGATGGTTGTTACCAACCATGTGGTTGTGGGGAACTGTACCCAGGTCCTCTGCAAGAGAAGCCAGGGCTCTTAACTGCCGAGTCATCTCTCCAGGCCCAACCTAAGTAATTGATGGCTGAAGAGAGGTGGAAAGACAGTGTCTTATAGGTTTGGGACTCTTGGTAGGCCCAGTGCATGGATCCACACTGAAGGACACAAGGGGACCCAAATCTTGGCTATAGAATACACAACTCTAGAGACATATAATATCATATAAATATATAGAAAATAGAGTACATTAAATTTGGTGGACGCACCAAGGGAAGGTATGGCCAAGAGGGGATCTAAATACCATCAAATTATATTGTATGAAAATTGCAAAATTTCATCAAAAAATACAAAAGAAAATGATAAATGTCATTAGCTATTAGGGAAATGCAAATTAAAACTACATTGAGATTTTATCTTTACCAAGTCAGAATGGCTACATTCCAAAAAACAAACAAAAAATGCTTGCAAGATTTCGGGAAAGGGTAAACTTCTTCACTGCTGGTGGGAGTGCAGAATGTTGCAGCTACTATGTAAATCTGTGCAGACATTCCTCAAAAAGTTAGAAATAGATCTACCACATGATTCATCCAAACCACTTTTGTGCACATACCCAAAGAACTCCATATTCTACTACAGACATATCTGCTCATCTTTGCTCATTGCTGCCCTATTCGCAATAGGCAGGAACTAGAAGCAACCTAGGTATCGATCAAATGATAAATGAATAATGAAAAGTGGTATATTTACTCCATGGAATATTATTCAAGTATGAAGCAAGTGTAAATTATTAATTTCACAGGTAAATGGATAGAACTGGGAACAATCATCCTGACTCAGGTAACCCAGACCCAGAAAAATGAATATTTTATATTCTCGCTCATAATTGGATGCTAGCTTTGAATCTTCAGATAGGTGTGTTTCAACTGGAAAATTCATAGAGGTCAGGAAACTAGTAAGGGTCCATGTGGGGAGGCTACTTGGAAGGGGACAGAGAATACAGTTTTATAAATGGGGAAAGGGGAGCAATTGCATATGAAGAGTTAAATAGGGTGGGGAATGGTAGGGCAGTGTAGAAAAGTGATTAAGGGGGGAATAACTAACACTAATGGCCTTTTGAAAAAGTCAAATGGAAATTTATCACTACAGAAGCTTCTTAAAGTATTTACACATGCAGTATAAAAATATCTTAAATGGTGTCACCCCATAACAGGGCCAGTTCCCCACAGACAACTTAGGTTAAGAAATAAAAATCCCAATACTAGGAATGGGCTTCCTTTTTGGGAAATTTTGACCGGGGTGATCTCATAGACCCTGACACAATACTGCCTACTGCTATTGGTCTTGGTTACACATAAGAACTTCATGGTAAGACGTTATTGCTGAAGATACTATGTATGTTGAATTATTCACTTTTCTCTTGCTGTGATAGAAACACTGACCAAAGTAATTTATAGAAGGAAGAGCTTGTTTGAGTTTACGCTTCCTTAGGAATTACAATCGAATTACAGTCCTTCATGGCAAGAAGGCATGGTGGCTGGTGGTGGCTCGATCAGGAGCAGCAGATGCTAAGCTCTTACATCATCATGCAGCCACAGGAAGCAAGAGAGCGACTGGAGATCTGGCAAAGCTTAAGAACTCTCTAATCACAGTGACATGCTTCCTTCAGGATAGCCACACCTTCTAAAACTTCCCAAAACAGCGCCACCATTTGGTGACAAAATGTCCAAATACTTGGAGCATATGGGGGACATTTTCATTCAAACAATCACAAATGTGTAGGATTTTTTTAAATTTAAATCCATAATTCTTTTTCAATGAAGTCTTAAAAAGAATTTTAAAAGAAAAAGGAGCAAAAGCATTACTGCTCTAGTTTAGCAGGTGAAAGGGTCAGAGTATTTTACTGTCACGTCTCCACAATCCGTGTGAGTCTGAGAGGTCTGCCCTCAAAGTCATAAAGCTCCATATGACACAATTTTATTTACCCTGTTTTCCATAATATAGCCACAACTGCTCATGGTGTTCTTCTCCATTATTTTCAGTTTAAGCCCATGTGTTATTATATTTCTCCATAGTGCCATCAAAATGTTAAAAGATGACTTCAAAATGTTCCTTTGTCATTTCACAAAGCACCATTGTGACGTCACAATGCTCCAGTATGCCAATAGTATTGACCCATGTGCCTATACATTGCTCCATAGAGCCATCCAAATGTTACAGTATGAATTCACAGTGTTCCTTTGTGACATCACAATGATCCAATGTGCTAACATTATGGTCCCAAATGTGCCATCACAATGTTACAATATGACTTCACAATGTTTCATTGTTACATCACGATGCTCCTTGGTGCCATCACTGTGTTAAAATATGGCTGCAAAATGTACCAATGTGCAATTACCATGCTCTAAAGTGACTTCACAATGCTTTAATCTGCCAACACCATTGGTCCATGTGCTAGTATATTGCTCCAATATGCCTACAATGTTACAATATGACTTCTGAATGTTCCCTTGTGACACTG
>NW_008332039.1:28571-31662 GCF_000622305.1 Nannospalax galili | reverse complement strand
GTGCCATCAAAATGTTACAATATGAATTCACAGTGTTCCTTTGTGACATCACAATGCTCCAATCCAACACTATCACCCCATGTGTCATTGTATTGCTCCAATGTGCCATCACAATGCTCCAATGTGACCTACCAATGCTCCAATGTGCCATCACAATGTTCCATTGTGACATCCCAATTATCCAGTGTGACATCACAGTGTTCCACTGTGACATCACAATGCTCAAATTTGAATTCACAGTGCTCCAATGTGCCAACACTAACTCGACATGTGCTATTATATTGCTCAAATGTTCCATCACAATTTTATAATATGACTTCTCAATGATCCATTGTGCCATCACAACATAACTATATGCCATCACAACGCTCATTGTGCCAAGATGATGCGTATTTGTGTTATTACCATGATCCACTGAGTCGTCGTGATGCTCAATATGCAAACAAGATGCTCGATGTCCTGTTACAATCCGCACATTGGATCACACAATTCTCCATAGTACCATCAAATGTTACAATATAAATTCACAATGTTCCATTGTGACGTTACAATGCTCCAATGTGCCAACACTGCTAACCAAGTGCCTTATATTACTCCAATGTGACATCACATTTTAACAATATGACTTCACAATGTGACATCACAGTACTGCAATATGCCAAAACTATTGCTGCATGTCCATTCTATTGCTCAAATGCGCCTCACACTGTTTCAATGTAGCTTCACAATGGCCCAGTTTGACGTCACAATCCTCCAATGTGACATCACAATGCTTCAGTGTTCCCAAACTATCGCTTCATGTGCCATCACAATGCTCTACGGTGCCATCACAATGCTCTACGGTGCCATCACAATTTTACAATATGACTTCACAGAGTTTCATTGTAACATTACGGTGATCCTGTGTGACATCACAATGCTCAAATGTGACATCACAGTGCTCCAATGGGCCATCATAATGTTCCAATATGACTTCACAATCTTCCAATGTGATTTCACTATGCTTCAATGAGAAACCAAAATTCTCCAATGTTCCAACACTATCTGCCCATGTGCCATTATATTGCTTCAATGTACGATGACAATGTGATATCATGACTTCTCAGTGTTCCATTTGTAAATCACAATACTCCAGTGTGATATCACAATGCTCCATTGTGACGTCACAATGCTCTAATGTGACGTCACAGTCCTCCAATGTGACATCACAATGCTTCAGTGTTCCTACACTATCGCTTCATGTGCCATCACAATGCTCTACGGTGCCATCACAATGCTCTACGGTGCCATCACAATTGTGACATCACAGTGTTCCACTGTGACATCATAATGCTCAAATGTGACATCACATTGCTCCAATGTGCCATCACAATGTTTCAATATGGCTGCACAATGTTCCAATGTGATTTCACTATACTTCAATGAGAAACCACAATTCTCCAATGTGCCAACACTATCTCCACATGTACCATTATATCCCTGCAATGTGCGATCACAATGTGACATTATGACTTCTCAATGTTCCATTTGGAAATCAGAATGCTCCAGTGTGATATCACCACCCTCCAATGTTCCAACACTATTGACCCATGAGTGATTATATTACTCCAGTGTGCCATCACGAAGTTACAATATGATTTCACAATGTTCCATTGTCACATCACTGTGATACAATGTGACAACATATTCTCCGATGTGATATCACAATACTCCAATTTGCCATCACAATGTTACAATATGACTTCACAATGTTCCATTGTGACATCACAATGCTCATTGTGCCATCTCTATGCACATTTGTGTCATTACAATGATCCATTGTGTCGTCATTATGCTCAATATGCAAACATGGTGCTCAATGTACCCTCACAGAGCCCCTGTGTGGCCTCACAGTGATCCATGGTGCCATCATAATGTTACAATATGACTTATTAATGTTCCATTTTGACATCACAATGATCCAGTGTGACATCACGATCATCCACTGTGCCAACTCTATGCCCCCAAGTGCCATTATTTTGCTCCAATGTTCCATCAAAATGTTACAATATGAATTCACAATGTTCCATTGTTCCATCACAGTGCTCCTTGGTGTCATTACTATGTTACAATATGACTTCACAATCCTCCAATGTGAAATTACAATGCTGCAACATGACATCACAATACTCCAGTGTGCCAACACTGTCACATCATGTCCCATTATAGCGCTGCAATGTCCCATCACTATGTTACAATATTCCTTCTCAGTGTTCCATTGTGATGTCACAATACTCCATTGTGACGTCACAGTGCACCAATGTCCAGCACTATTGCCCCATGTGCAGTATATTACTACACTTTGTCATTACAATGTTACAATATGACATCACAAAAATCCATTGAAACACCACGGTTCTCCAATTTGCTAAAAACATCGCCCCATGGGCCTTATATTTCTCCAATGTGACATCACAGTGTTACAACATGAATTCAAACTGTTCCTTTGTTACAAAACAATCCTCCAGTGTGACATCACATGGCTCCAATGTGCCAACACTATCGCCCCTTGTGACATTATATTGGTCCAATATGTGATCATGATGTTTGAATATGACTTTAAAATGTTCCATAGTGTCAACAGAATACTCCCTGGTAAGAACACAATATTACAATATGACTTCACAGTGTTTCATTGTGACATTACAATGCTCCAATGTGAAATCACAGTGTTCCAATGTGCCAACCCTAAACCCACATGTGCCATTATATTGCTCAAATGTTCCATCACAATTTTATTATATGACTTCTCAATGTTCCATTGTGCCATCACAACTCACCTATATGCCATCACAATGCTCATTGTGCCAACATGATGCGAAATTCTGTCATTACCATGATCCGTTGTGTTTCATCATGCTCAATATGCAAACATGGTGCTCAATGTCACCTCTCAAACATGTGCCATTATATTGCTCAAATGTTCCATCACAATTTTATTATATGACTTCTCAATGTTCCATTGTGCCATCACAACTCACCTATATGCCATCACAATGCTCATTGTGCCAACATGATGCGAAATTCTGTCATTACCATGATCCGTTGTGTC
>NW_008332039.1:5940-27012 GCF_000622305.1 Nannospalax galili | reverse complement strand
TTGTCACCATCCCCAATATGCAGACGCGGTGCTCAATGTCCCCTCACATTCCCAATTGTGAAAACAAAATCATCCATGGTGGCATCACAGTGTGCAATATGAATTCACAATGTTCCACTGTGAAATCACAGTGCTCCAATATGATATCAGAATGCTCCAATATATCAAAACTTTTACCCCACGTCATTATATTGCTCCAATGTGCCATGACAATGTTATAATATGATGTCATAATGTCACAATGCTCCATTGTGACATGAGAATGCTCCAATGCGCCAGCACTATCACTCCATTGGCCATTATATCGCTCCAATGTGCCAACACAATATTACAACAAGACTTCAAAATATTCCATTGAGAAATCACAATTCTACAATGGGACATCACAATGATCCAAAGTGCCAACACGCTCGCTCCATGTGACATTATATTGCTCCAATGTGCCAACACAATGTAAGAATATAATTTCACAACGTTCCAATGTGACATCACAATGATCCAATGTGACATCACAATGCTCTAATGTGCCAACACTATCACCGCATGTGCCAATATAATCCTCCAATGTGCAATTACAGTGTTACAATATGACTTCTCAATTGTGCATTGTGACACAACAAGGCTCCAATGTGCGATCACAATGCTCCAATATTCCAACATTATCTCCCCATGTGCCATTATATTGCTCCAATGTGACATCACAATGTAAAAGCATGACTTCAAAATGTTCCATTGTGACATTACAATGGTCCAATATTACATCACAGTGTTACATTAGGACTTCCCAATGTTCTATTGTGACATCCCTGTGCTCCAGTGTGACATGGCAATGTTCCAATGTGACATCACAATGTTTCAATATGCCATCACAATGCTACAATATGACTTCATGATGTTCCATTGTGACTTCAAAATGATACAATGTGACATTGCAATGCTTCAATGTGCTAACACTATCACCCTATGGGATATCACAATACTCTCTTGTGCCATCACAGTGTTACAATATGACTTCTAAATGTTCCATTGTAACATCACAATGCTACAATATGACTTCACAATGCTCCAATTTGACATCACAATCCTTCAGTGTGCCAAAACTGTCACTTCATATGCATACAATGTGACATTGCAATGCTTCAATGTGCTAACACTATCACCCTATGGGATATCACAATACTCTCTTGTGCCATCACAGTGTTACAATATGACTTCTAAATGTTCCATTGTAACATCACAATGCTACAATATGACTTCACAATGCTCCAATTTGACATCACAATCCTTCAGTGTGCCAAAACTGTCACTTCATATGCCATCACAATGCTCTACAGTGCCATCCCAATGTTAAATATGACTTCACAATGTTCTATTGTGAAATCACAATGCTCCAGTGTGACATCACAATTCTCCAAAGGGGCATCACAATACTCATATGTGCCATCAATATGTTACAATATGACTTCTCAATGTTCCAATGTGACATCACAATGCTCCAAAGTGAAATCACAATGCTCCAATGTGCTCACACTATTGCCCAATGTGTCATTACTAAAATGTGTCATTAAAATGTTACAATTTGACTTCACAATGTTCTATTTTCACTTCACAATGCTCCAATGTGACAACACAATGCTCCAATGTGACAACAGTGTCGCCCCATATGACTTTATACTGCTCCAATGTGACATGACATTCTTACTATATGACTTCACAATGCTCCAATGTGGCATCAAAATGCTCCAATGTAACTTAACAATGCTCATATGTGCCAACACTATCACGCTAGGTGCCATTATGTTGATGCAATGTGCCGTCAGAATGTTAAAATATAATCTCACAATGTTCCATTGTGACTTCACAATGCTCAAATGTAAAATTACATTGTTCCAATGTGCCAACCCTTTTGACCCACATTTCATTATATCAATCTAATGTGCCACCACAATGTTAAAATTTGATTTCACAATGCTCCAATGTGACATCACAATGCTCGTATGTGCCATCAATATGTTACAATATGACTTAACAATATTCCATTATGACTACACAGTGCTGCAATGTGACATCACAATGCTCCAATGTGCCAACACTATCATCCTATGTCCCATTATATTGATGCAATGTGGCATCAGAATGTTAGAATATAATCTCACAATGTTCCATTGTGTCATCACAGTGCTCCAATATGACATCACAATGCTCCAATGTGCCATCACTATCGCCCCATGGGCCATTATATTGTGCCAATGTGCCATCAAAATGTAGCAATATGAATTCACAATGTTCCATTGTGTCATCACAGTGCTCCAATATGACATCATAATGCTCCATGGTGCCTTCACAATGTTACAATATGACTTCACAAATTCCAATGTGACATCACAAAACTCCATTGTGACATCATAATGCTCCAATGTGCCAAACAATCGCCCAATGGGTCATTATATTGCTCAAAAGTGCCATTAAAATGTTGCAATATGACTTAACAATGTTCCATTGTGACATCAAAATCTCCATAGTGCCATTGCAAAATTACAATATGACTTCAGTGTTCCATTGTGACTTCACTGTGCTCCAATATGACATAACAATGCTCCAATGTGCCAACACTTTCACCCCACATGTCATCACATTTCTCCAATGTGTCATCACAACGTTACAATATGACTTCACAAATTAAAATGCGACATCACAATTCTCCAATTTGCCAACACAATCGCCCCATGTGCCATCACAATCCTCTATGATGCCATCAAAATGTTGCAATATGACTTCACAATGTTCCATTGTGACATCACAATGCTCCAATGTGACATCACAATGCTCCAATGTGCCAACGCATTCACCCAACGTGTCATTACATTTCTCCAATGTGTCATCGCAATGTTACAATATGACTTCACAATGTTCCATTGTGACATCACAATGCTCAAATGTGACATCACAATGCTCCAATGTGCCAACGCATTCACCCAACGTGTCATTACATTTCTCCAATGTGTCATCGCAATGTTACAATATGACTTCACAATGTTCCATTGTGACATCACAATGCTCAAATGTGACATCACAATGCTCCAATGTGCCAACGCATTCACCCAACGTGTCATTACATTTCTCCAATGTGTCATCACAATGTTACAATATGACTTCACAATGTTCCATTGTGACATCACAATGCTCCAATGTGACATCACAATGCTCCAATTAGCCAACACAATCGCCCCATGTGCCATCACAATCCTCTATGATGCCATCAAAATGTTGCAATATGACTTAACCATGTTCCATTGTGACATCAAAATCTCCATAGTGCCATTGCAAAATTACAATATGACATCAGTGTTCCATTGTGACTTCACAATGTTCCAATGTGATATCACAATGCACCAGTTTGCCAACACCATCGCCCCACTTGCCATCACCATGCTCCATCTCAATTTTACAATATGACTTCATAATTTTCCACTCTGTCATCCCAATGCTCCAATATGACATCGCAATGCGCCAATGTGCCAACACTATCAACCCATGTGCCATTATATTGCTCCAATGAGCCCTCATAATGTTACGATATGACTTCACAATGATCCATTGTGACATCACAATGCTCCAATAATGCATCTCACAGCTCCAATTTGCCAAAACTATCGCTCCATATGCCATCACAATGCTCTATGCTGCCATTACAATGTTACCTTATGACATCACAATCTCTATTGTGACCTAACAGTGCTCCATGGTGCCATCACAATGTTACAATATGACTTCACAATGCTCCATTGTGACATCACAATGCTCATCACAATGCTCCAATAATGCATCTCACAGCTCCAATTTGCCAAAACTATCGCTCCATATGCCATCACAATGCTCTATGCTGCCATTACAATGTTACCTTATGACATCACAATCTCTATTGTGACCTAACAGTGCTCCATGGTGCCATCACAATGTTACAATATGACTTCACAATGCTCCATTGTGACATCACAATGCTCATATATGCATTACAATGCTCCATTGTGACATCACAGTGCTCAGTGTGCCATCACAGTGCCCCAGTTTGTCATCACAATGCTGAATGTTCCATCACTCTCCTCTAATGTGTCATTATAATGTTCACATGTACCATCCCACTGCTCAGTGACCCATAACAGTGCATCGATGTGTCATCACAATGCCCATTCCTGACATCACAATGACCTATAATGACCCGATGTACTACAACCATGTGCAATAAGCCATCACAATGCTCCAATATGGAACCAAAATGTTTCAGTGGGCCTTCAAATCCTAACTGTGCCATTACAATGCCCCAATATGCCATCACAATGCTCAAATATGTCTTCAGAATGCCAAACTATGACATCACAATGCTCCAATATGTCTTCTCAATTCTCCATTGCACCATCACACCCTTCAGTGTGCTATAAGAATGCACCAGTGTGTCATCACAATGCTCAATGTACCATAACATTGCACAAATATGTCATCACAGTGCTCCAATCAATGCTACAACGTGCCTTCAGAATGTTCCAGTATGACATCACCATGCTCACTGTGTTGTCACAGTTCCAACATGTGTCATGTAAATGCTCACTACGCCATCGCAATGCCATAATATGACATCACAATGCTCCAAGGTGACATCATAATCTCCAATATGCCAACATTATTGCCTCATGTGCCATTATATTGCTCCATAGTGCCATGAAATTGGTACAATAAGAATTCTCAATGTTCCTTTGTGATATCACACTGCTCCAATGTGATACCACGGTGCTCCAATGAGCCAGCACTAGCGCCCCATGTGGCAAAATATTGCTCCAATGTGCCATCACAATACTACAATATGACTTCTAAATGTTCCATTGTAACATGATAATGTTCCAATATGCCAACACTATGGATTCATGTGCCATTATATTGCTCCAATGTGCCATCACAGTATTAAAATATGTCTACACAATGTTCCATTGTTACATCACAATGCTCCATGTTGTCAGCAGTATGTTACAATATGAGTACACAATCTTCCAATGTGAAATCACAATGCTCCATTGTGCCAACACTGTCATCTTATGTCCCATTATATTGCTCCAATATCCCATCACAATGTTACAATATGACTTCTCAATAATCCATTGTGACGTCACAATACTCCGTTGTGACATCACAATGCTCCAATGTCCAGCACTATTACCCCATGTGCATTATATTGCTGCACTTTATCATCACAATGTTACAATCTGACATCACAATGTTCCATTATGACACCACAATGCTCCAATGTGCCAACAATGTTGCCGCATGGGCCTTATAATGCTCCAATGTGACATCACAGTGTTAGAATATGAATTCAGAATGTTCTATTGTGACAAAACAGTCCTCCAATGTGACATTACATTGATCCAATGTGCCAACACTACCACCTCATGTGACATTATTTTGCTCCAAGGTGCCATCACAGTGTTTCAATATAACTTCAAAATGTTCCATAATGACATCACAATGCTCCATGGTGCCTTCACAATGTTTCAATATGACTTCACAATGTTCAATTGTGACATCAAACTGCTCCAATATGATATCACAATGCTCCACCATACAAACACCATCACCCCATATGCCATTATATTTCTCCAATGTGCCATTCCAATGTTAAAATTTGACTTCACAATATTCTATTGTGACATCACAAACCTCCTCCAAGGATACATCACAATACTCCAATGTGCCATCACACTGTTACAATATGACTTCACAATGTTCCTTTGTGACATCACAATGCTCATTGTGCCCTCAACATATGCAATTGTGTCATTACCATGATCCATTGTGTCATCACCATGCTCAATATGCAAACACGGTGCTAATTGTCCCCTCACAATCCTCCAATGTGACATCACAATGCTCCATGTTGCCCTCATAATGTTATAATATGACATCCATTGTTGCATTGTGATATCACAATGCTCCAATGTGAAAAATGCTATCGCCTCATGTGCCAATATATTGGTACAGTGTGCCATCATGTTACAACGTAAATTCACAATGCTCCAATGTGACATCACAATGCTCCAATGTGCCAACACAATGGCCCCATGTGCCATCACCATCCTTATGGTGCCATCACAATGTTAAAATATGACTTTAGAATGCTCCACTGTGATATCACAGTGCTCCAACGTGACATCCCTATTCTCAATGTGCCAAAACTGTCGCCCTGTGTGCCCTTATATTACTTCTATATGCCATCACAATGTTTCAGTAGGATTTGTAGCCTTCCAATGTGACATCACAATGCTCCAAAGTAACAATGCTATCTCCCCATGTGCCTTTATATTGTTCTATTGTTCCATGACAATGTTTCAATATGACTTCACAATGTTCCATTGTGTCATCACAATGATCTACAATGTTACATTATGATTTCACAATGTTTGATTGTGTCATCACAATGTTCCAGGGTGTCATTACAATGCTCCCATGTGAAATAACAATACTCCAATGTGCCATCACCATGCACCAAAGTTCAAACACTAACACCACGTGTGACATTGTACTGTGCCAATGTGTCATGGCAATGTTACAATTTGACTTTGCAATGTTCCAATGTGATGTCACAATGCTCCAGTGTGATAGCACAATGCTGCAATGTGCCAACACTATCGCCCCATGTGCCATTATATTGCTCAAATATGCCATCACGATGTTACAATATGACTTCACAACGTTCCATTGTGACTTCAAAATGCTCCAATTTGACATCAGAATGCTCCAATGTGCCATCACAATGTTACAATATGACTTCAAAATAATCCATTGTGATGTAACAATGCTTGACTATGACATCACAATTCTCCAGTGTGCCAACACTATCACCCATGTGCCATTATACTGCTCCACTGTGCCATCACAATGTTCCATTGTGACATCACAATTTTCCAGTGTGACATCACAGTGCACCAATGTGACATCACAGTGCACCAATGTGACATCAAAATATTTCAAAGTGCCATTCAGAGTGTTACAATGTGACTTCAGAATGTTCAATTTTGACTTCACAATGCTTTAATATGACACCACAATGCTCCATTGTGCCAACACTAGCTCCCCAAGTGCCATTATATTTCTCCAACAATATTTCTTCACAATGTTAAACTATGCCTTCACAATGTTCCCTTGTCACATCACAATCCTCAAATGTAACATCACAATACTCCATGGTGCAATCACACTGTTACAATATTACTTCACAATGCTCCATTGTGAAGTAACAATGCTCCAATTTGACGTCACAATGCTCCAATATGCCAACACCATCAGCACATGTGCCATTATATTGCTCCAATGTGAATCACAATGCTCCAATATGACTTTACAATGCTCCAATGTGACCTGACAATGCTCCAATATGTAAACACTGTTGCCCCATGTGAAAGCACAATGCTCTATGGTGCTATCACAATGTTAAAATGTGACTTTACAGTATTTCTTTATGATATCACAGTGATCCAATGTGAGATATCAATTCTCCAAAGTGCCAAAACTATTGCCCTGTGTACACTTATATTGCTCCAATATGCCATCACAATGTCAGAGTAAGAATTCTAATGTTCCAATGTGCCATCACAATGCTCCAATGTAACAATAGTATCTCCACATGTGCCTTTATATTGCTCCAATATTCCATGACAATGTTACAAGGTGACTTCACAATGTTCCTTTCTCATTTCGCAATGCTTCATTTTGATGTCACAATGCTCCAGTATGCCAATACTATTTCCCCATGTGCTTATATACTGCTCCATAGTGCAATCAAAATGTTACAATATGAATTCACAGTGTTCCTTTGTGAAATTATAATGCTCCAATGTAACACTATCGCTCCATGTGCTATTTTCTTGTTTCAATGTACCGTCACAATGCTAACCTATGACTTCTCAGTGTTCCTTTATGACATCACAATACTAAAATGAGCCAATACTATCACCCCATGTGACAATATATTGCTCCAATATGCCATGAAAATCCTACAATATGACTTTTCAATGTTCTGTTATAACATCACAATGATCCAATGTGCTAACACTATGGTCCCAAATGTTCCATCACAATGTTACAATATGACTTCACAATGTTTCATTGTTACATCACAGTGCTCCATGGTGCCATCACAATATTACAATATGACTTCACAATGTTCCCCTGTGACATCACAATGCTCCAATGTGACATAACAGTGCTCCATTGTGCCAACACTGTTGCCCCATGTGCCATTATATTGCTCCAATGTGCCATCTAATATGTCTTGTCAAGGTTCCCTTGTGCCATCACAACGCACCTATATGCCATCACAATGGTCATTGTGCCAACATGATGCACAATTGTGTCATTAGCATGATCCATTGTGCCGTGATCATGCTCAATATGCAAACCCGGTACTCAATGTACCATCACAATCAGAAAATTTGACTACACAATTCCCCATAGTACCATCACAATATTGCAATATGACTTCACAATGTTCCATTGTGATATTACAATGCTCCAATGTGCCAACAGTATCGCATCATGTGACATTATATTGCAGCAATGTGCCATCAGAATGTAACAATATGACTTCAAAATGTGACATCGCAACACTGTTGCCCCACGTGTCATTCTATTGCTTCAATGTTACAATTTGACTTAACAATGTTCTATTGTGACATCACAATGCTCCAATGTGACATCACAGTGGTCCAATTTGCCATCACACTGTTACAATATGACATCTCAATGTTCCTTTGTGACATCACAATGCTCATTATGCCCTCAACTCTGTGCAATTGTGTCATCACCATGATCCATTGTGTCATCACCATGCTCATTATACAAACACGGGGCTAATTGTCCCCTCACAATCCCCTAATATGACATCACAATGCTCCAAAGTGCAAACCTTATGCCCCCATCTGCCTTTAAATTGCTCTATGGTGCCATCACAGTGTTAAAATATGACTTTACATTGTTCCATTTTGATATCGCAGTGCTCCAATGTGACATCCCAATTCTCCTATGTGCAAAATCTATCGCCCTGTGTGCCCATATATTGCTCCATTATCATGCTACAATGGAACACTGATAAGCCATATTGAAGCTTGTGATGGCACATTGGATCAGTTTATTGGTTAATGGGGCAATAGTGTTGGCTCATTGGAGCATTGTGATGTCACATTTGAGCATTGTGATGTCAAAATCGAACACTGAGAAGTCAAATAGTTGTATTGTGATGATATGGAGCACTTTGATGTCACATTGGAGCATTGTGATGTCACATTTGAGCATTGTGATGTCAAAATCGAACACTGAGAAGTCAAATAGTTGTATTGTGATGATATGGAGCACTTTGATGTCACATTGGAGCATTGTGATGTCACATTTGAGCATTGTGATGTCAAAATCGAACACTGAGAAGTCAAATAGTTGTATTGTGATGATATGGAGCACTTTGATGTCACATTGGAGCATTGTGATGTCACAATGGACCATTGTGAAGTCATATTGTAACATTGTGTTGGCATATTGGAGCAATTTAATGGCACATGGGGAGATAGCGTTGGCACATTGGAGCACTCTGATACCTTTTTGGAGCATTGTGATGTCACAGTGAAACATTTTGAAAACGTATTGTAACACTGTGATGACACATTGGAGCACTGTGATCTCACATTGGAACCGTGTGATGTCACAATAGAACATTGTGAAGTCATGTTGTAACATTGTGATGTCATATTCAGGGATAGTAGGGGTATATTGAGCCCCGTGTTTTCATATTAAGCATGGTTATGACACAGTGGATGAAGGTAATATCACAACTGTGCAGTGATTTTACATTGAGCACTGTGATATCATAATGATGGCAAAATGGAATACTGTGGTCATATTTTTACATTGCAATGGCACAATGGAACATTATGATGTCACATTGGGTAATTGTGAGGGCATTGGGCACCGTGTTTGCATATTGAGCATGGTGACTACACAATGGATCATGATTATGACACAATTGCGCAAGTGATGGCACATTGGAGCATTTTGATGTCATATTGGAGCCTTGTTTTGTCACAACGGAATATGAGATGTCATATTGTAACATTGTGATGTCACATTGGAGCATTGTGTAATGGAGCATTGTGAAGTCATACTGTAACATTGTGATGGCATGTTGGAGCAATATAATGGCACATGGGGAGATAGTGTTGGCATATTGGAACTTTGTGATGGCACACTGGAGCATTGTGATTTCCTATTGTAACATTGTGGTGGCACATTGGAGAAATATTATGGCACATGGGGGAATAGTGATATCACATTGGAGCTTTGTGATAAAATAACGGAAAATTGTGAAGTCATACTGTAACATTGTGATGGCATATTGGAACAATATAATGGCACATGGGTTGATGGTGTTGTCCCATTGGATCATTGAGATATCGAAATGGAACATTGTGTATTGATATTTTAACATTGTAATGGCAACATGGAGCATTGTGATGTCACAATAGAACATTGTGAAGTCATATTGTAACATTGTGATGGCACATTGGAGCAACATAATGGCACATGGGGCGATAGTTTTGTTCCATTGGAGCATTGAGATATCGAAATGGAACATTGTGTATGGATATTTTAACATTGTAATGGCAACATGGAGCATTGTGATGTCACAATAGAACATTGTGAAGTCATATTGTAACATTGTGATGGCACATTGGAGCAACATAATGGCACATGGGGCGATAGTTTTGTTCCATTGGAACATTGAGATATCGAAATGGAACATTGTGTATGGATATTTTAACATTGTAATGGCAACATGGAGCATTGTGATGTCACAATAGAACATTGTGAAGTCATATTGTAACATTGTGATGGCACATTGGAGCAACATAATGGCACATGGGGCGATAGTTTTGTTCCATTGGAGCATTGAGATATCGAAATGGAACATTGTGTATGGATATTTTAACATTGTAATGGCAACATGGAGCATTGTGATGTCACAATAGAACATTGTGAAGTCATATTGTAACATTGTGATGGCACATTGGAGCAACATAATGGCACATGGGGCGATAGTTTTGTTCCATTGGAGCATTGAGATATCGAAATGGAACATTGTGTATGGATATTTTAACATTGTAATGGCAACATGGAGCATTGTGATGTCACAATAGAACATTGTGAAGTCATATTGTAACATTGTGATGGCACATTGGAGCAACATAATGGCACATGGGGCGATAGTTTTGTTCCATTGGAGCATTGAGATATCGAAATGGAACATTGTGTATGGATATTTTAACATTGTAATGGCAACATGGAGCATTGTGATGTCACAATAGAACATTGTGAAGTCATATTGTAACATTGTGATGGCACATTGGAGCAACATAATGGCACATGGGGCGATAGTGTTGGCACATTGGAGCATTGTGATGGTACATGAGGTCATAGTGTTTTCACATTGGAGGATTTCCATGTCACATTGGAAGACTTTGAAGTCACAATGGAATATTGTGATTCACAATGGAAGATTTTGAAGTCACATTGTCACATTGTGATAACACGTTGGAGCAATGGAATGGCAAATGTGGCAATAGTGTTGGCACATGGGAGCATTGTGACGTCACAATGCTCCAATGTCCAGCACTATTGCACCATGTGCATTATATTGCTACACTTTGTCAGTACAATGCTGCAATATGACATCACAATGTTCCATTGTGACACCACAGTGCTCCAATGTGGCGACAATATCACCCCATGGGCCTTATATTGCTCTAATGTGACATCACAGTGTTACAATATGAATTTAGAATGTTCCATTGTGACAAATCAATCCTCCAATGTGACATCACATTGCTCCAATGTGTCAACGTGATCGCCCTATCTGACATTATATTGCCCCAATGTGTCAGAACAATGTTTGAATATGACTTCAGACTACACTTTGTCATTACAATGTTACAATAAGACATCACAAAATTCCATTGAGGCACAACAATGCTCCAATATGCTAATAACATCGCACCATGGGCCTTATATTTCTCCATTGTGACATCACAATGTTACAATATGAATTCAAAATATTCCATTGTTACAAAACAATCCTCCAGTGTGACATCACATGGCTCCAATGTGCCAACACTCTCGCCCCTTGTGGATATGAGTTCACAATGTTCCTTTGTGATGTAATAATGATCATTGTGCCTTTAAATATGTGCAATTGTGTCGTTACCATGATCCATTGTGTCATCACCATACTCAATATGCAAACAGAGTGCTAATTGTCTGCTCAAAATCTCCCAGTGTGACATCACAATGCTCCATGGTGCCCTCACAATATTATAATATGATGTCACATTGTTGCAATGTGATATCACAATGCTCCAATATGTCAACGTTATCGCCCCATGTGCCAATATATTGGTACATTGTGCCATGATAATGTTACAACTTAACCTCAAAATGCTCCAATGTGGTATCACAATGCTCAGTGTGCCAACACTATGGTCCAATGTGCCATCACAATGCTCTATGGTGCCATCACAATGTTAAAATTTGATTTTATAGTGTGCCATTGTGATATCACAGTGCACCAATGTAATATTGCAATTCTCCAATGTGCCAAAACTACCGACCTGTGTGCTCTTATATTGCTCCAAGATGCCATCATGATGTTACAATAGGACTTCTAATGCTCCAATGTGACATCACAATACTCCAATGTAACAATACTATCACTCCACCTGCCTTTATATTGCTCCAATATTCCATGACAATGTTACAATATGACTTCACAATGTTCCATTGTGACATTACAAGGCTCATTGTGCCACACCTATGCACATTTGTGTTATTAAAATGATACACTGTGTCATCATTATGCTCAATATGCAACATGGTGCTCAATGTCTCCTCAGAGTCCCCCAATGTGACCTCAAAATTATCCATGTTGCCATCACAATGTTAGAAGAAGAATTCATAATGTTCCATTGTGAATGATAATGCTCCGTGGTGCCTTCACAATGTTTCCTTGTCACATCGCAATCCTCAAATGTGACATCACAATGCCCCATGGTGCCATCACACTGTTACAATATGACTTCACAATGTTCCATTGTGACATCACTAGGCTCATTGTGCTATCACTATGCACTTTTGTGTGATTACAATGATACATTGTGTCATCATGTTGCTCAATACGCAACACTATCTCCCCACATGCCTTTATATTGCTTCAAGTTGCCATGACAACGTTACAATATGACTTCACTATGTTCCATTGTGACATTACTAGGCTCATTGTGCTATCACTATGCACTTTTGTGTGATTACAATGATACATTGTGTCATCATGTTGCTCAATACGCAACACTATCTCCCCACATGCCTTTATATTGCTTCAAGTTGCCATGACAACGTTACAATATGACTTCACTATGTTCCATTGTGACATCACAATATTGCATTGTGACTTCAAAGTCCTCCAATGTGACATGAAATTCCTCCAATGTGAAATCTCTATCACCTCTTGTGTCATTATATTGCTCCAATGGGATATCATAATGTTACAATATGCCTTCACAATGTTTCCTTGTCACATCGCAATCCTCAAATGTGACATCACAATGCCCCATGGTGCCATCACACTGTTACAATATGAATTCACAATGTTATCTTGTGACTGCACAATCCTCCAATGTGACATCACAATGCTTCTATGAGCCAACACTATCGCTCCAAGTGAAATCAAAATGCTATATGGTGCCATCACAATATTATAATATGACTTCACAATGTTCCATTGTGAGATCACAATACTCAAAAATGACTTCACAATGCTCCAATGTGACATCACAATGTGTCAGTGTTCAAACGCTATTGTTTTATGTCCCATCACAATGCTCTATGGTGTCCTCACAATGTTACAATATGACTTCACAGAGTTCCATTTTGATATTACAGTGATCCAGGGTGACATCACAGTGCTCAAAGGTGATATCACAATGCTCCAATGTGCCAACACTATCGCCCCATGTACCAACATATTGCTCCAATGTGCCATCACAATGTTCCATTGTGACATCACAATTATCTTCTGTGACATCACAATGCTCCAATGTGACATCACAATGCTCCAATGTGATATCACAATGTTCCAACTTGCCATTCAGAGTGTTGCAATATGACCTCACTATGTTCAATTTTGACTTCACAGTGCTTTAATATGACATAACAATGCTCCAATGTGCCAACACTATCTCCCCATGTACCATAATATTGCTCTAATATATCATCACTATGTTAAAATATGCCTTCACAATGTTCCCTTGTCACATCGCAATCCTCAAATGTGACATCACAATGCTCCATGGGGTCATCACAATGTTACGCTATGACTTCACAATGTTCCATTGTGACTTCACAATGCTCCAATGTGACATGAAAATGCATCAAAGTGCCAATGCTAATGCTCCATGTGAAATCAAATTGCTCTATGGTGCCATCACAATGTTACAATATGATGTCACAATGACCCACTGTTACATCACAATGCTCCAATGTGAAATTACAATGCGCCAATGTGCTAACATTAACCCCACTTGTGCCATTATATGGCTCAAATGTGCCATCACATTTTAATATGTCTTCTCAAGGTTCCCCTATCCGTTGTGTCATCATCATGCTCAATATGCAAACACGGTACTCAATGTCCCCTCACAATCAGCAAATTTGACCACAAAATTCTCGATACTACTATCACAATATTGCAATATGACTTCACAATCTTCCACTGTGACATTACAATGCTCAGTGTGCAAACACGATCTCCCCATGTGCCATTGTATTGCTCCAATGTGCCATTACAATGGAACAACATAACTTCACAATGTGACATCACAATACTGCAATGTGCCAACACTATTACCCAATGTGCCATTCTATGGCTCCAATGTGCTATTACACTTTTACAATATGACTTCATAATGTTCCATTGTGACATCACAATGTTCCATTGTGACTTCATAGTCCTCCAATGTGACATGAAAATACATCAATGTGCGAAAACTACCACTTCATGTGCCATTATATTGCTCCAATGTGACATCACAATGTTACGATATGACTTTGCAATGTTCCAATGTGACATCACAACGCTCCAACGTGCCAATACTATGACCCCATGTGCCATCACAATGCACTATGCTGCCATCAAAATGTTAAAATGTGAGTTTACAGTGTTCCATTGTGATATTACAGTGCTCCAATGTGACATCCCAATTCTCCAATGTCCCAAAACTATCGCCCTGTGTGCCCTTATATTGCTCCAGTATGCCATCATAACGTTGCAATAGGACTTCTAAGGTTCCAATGTGACATCACAATGCTTTTATGTAACAATACTATCTCCCCATGTGCCTTTACATTGTTCCAATATTCCATGACAATTTGATATCACAATGCTCCAAGGTGACATCACAATGCTCCAACCTTCCCCACACTATTGCCCCATGTGTTATTATATTGCTCCATAGCGGCATCAAAATGTTACAATATGAGTTCATAATGTTCCTTTGTCTTTTCACAATGCTCCATTGTGACATCACAATGCTCCAATATGCCAATACTTTTGCTCCATGTGCCCATACATATTGGTACATAGTGCAATCAAAATGTTACAATACGAATTCACATTGTTCCTTCACTCCAGTGTAACACTATCACCCCATGTGCCATTTTCTTGTTTCAATGTGCCATCACAATGCTAACCTACGAATTCGCAGTGTTCCTTTGTGACATCACAATACTCCAAAGAGCCAATACGGTCGCCCCCTGTGCCAATATATTGTTCCAATAAGCTATCAAAATGCTACAATATGACTTCTCAATGTTCGGTTATAACATCACAATGTTCCAATGTGCTAACAATACAGTCCCAAATGTGCCATCACAATGTTACAATATGACTTCACAGTGATTCATTGTTATATCACAATGCTCCATGGTGCCATCACCGTGTTAAAATATGACTGTAAAATGTACCAATATGCAATTACAATGCTCGAATGGGACATCACAATGCTTTAGTCTGCCAACACCATAGGTCCATGTGCTAGTATATTGCTTTAATATGCCAACAATGTTATAATGTGACTTCTGAATATTCCCTGTGATATTGCAATGCTCGAATGTGACATCACAATGCTCCAATATGCCAACACTATTGCCCCACGTACCATTGTATAGCCCTAATTTGGCATCACAATGTTAAAATATAACTTCACAGTGTTACATTTTGACATCACAATATTTCATTGTGCCATCACAATGTTACATTATGATTTCACAATGTTCAATTGTGTCATCACAATGCCCCAGGTTGTCATCACAATGCTCCACTGTGAAATCACTATGCCCCAATGTGCCATTGCAATGCTCCAAAGTCTCAACACTAATGCCATGTGTGACATTTTAGTGCTCTAATATGTCATGGCAATATTACAATTTGACTATGCAACGTTCGAATGTGACATCACAATGCTCCAATGAGCCAACACTATCTCCCCATGTGCTATTATATTGCTTCAATATCCCATCACAATGTTACAATACGACTTCACAATATTCCATTGTGGCTTCTGAATGCTCCAATTTGATATTAGAATGCTCCAGTGTGCCATCACAGTGTTACAATACGGTTTCAAAGTAATCCGTTGTGATGTAACAATGCCAACACTAATGCCACGTGTGACATTATAGTGCTCCAATATGTCATGGCGATATTACAATTTGATTATGCAATGTTCCAATGTGATATCACAATGCTCCAATGTGCCAATACTATCTTCCATTGTGACATCACAATACTCCAATTTGAAATCACAGTGCTCCAATGTGTCAACACTAACCCGACATTTGCCATTATATTGCATATTGCTTCAATGTCCCATCGCAGTGTTACAATATGAATTCACAATATTCCGTTGTGACTTCTGAATGCTCCAATTTGATATTAGAATGATCCAGTGTGCCATCACAATGTTACAATATGATTTCAAAATAATCCGTTGTGATGTAACAATGCTTGAATATGACACCACAGTGCTCCAATGTGCCAACACTATCACCCCATGTGCCATTATATTGCTTCAATGTCCCATCGCAGTGTTACAATATGAATTCACAATGTTTCATTGTGACATTAAAATGCTCCAATGCACCAACACTATCTCCCCATGGGCCATTATATTGCTCCAATGTGCCATCACAATTTAACAATATGACTTCAAAATACGACATCACAGTACTGAAATGTGCCAACACTATTGCCCCATATGATATTCTATTGCTCCAATGCGCCATCACACTGTGACAAATTGACTTCACAATGCTCCAATGTGACGTCACAAACCTCCAATGTGACATGACAATGCTTCAATGTTCCAACACTATTGCTTCATGTGCCATCACAATGCTCTACGGTGTCATTACAATTTTACAATATGACTTCACAGTTTTCCATTGTAATATGACAGTGATCCTGTGTGACATCACAATGCTCAAATGTGATATCACAGTGCTCCAATGTGCCATCACAATGTTCCAATATGAATTCACAATGTTCCAATGTCATTTCACTATGCTTAAATGAGAAGCCACTATTCTCCAATGTGCCAACAGTATCTCCGCATTTTCCCTTATATTACTGCAATGTGCGATCACAATGTGACATTATTCCATGTGAAATCAAAATGCTCTATGGTGCGATGACAGTGTTACAGTATGAGTTCACAGTGTTCCATTGTGAGATCACAATGCTCCAATATGACTTCACAATGCTCCAATGTGGCATCACAATGCTTCAGTGTTCAAACACTATCGCTTCATGTGCCATTACAATGCACTATGGTGCCATCACAATGTTACAATATGACTTCACAGTGTTCCATTTTCATATCACAGTGATCCAGTGTGACATCACAATGCTCAAAGTTGATATCATAGTGCTCCAATGTGCCATCACAATGTTCCAATGTGATTTCACTATGCTTCAAGGAGAAACCACAATTCCCCAGTGTGCCAACACTATCTCCCCATGTACCATTTTCTTGCTGCAATTTGCGATCACAATGTAACCTTATGACTTCTCAATGTTCCGTTTGGAAATCACAATACTCCAATGCAATATCACAATGCTCCAATATTCTGAAACTAATGCCCCATGAGCAATTTTATTGCTCCAGTGTGCCATCACGAGGTTACAATATAACCACAATGTTCCATTGTGACAACACAGTAATCCAATGTGACAAGAAATTCTGCAATGTGATATCACAATGGTCCAATTTGCCATCACAATGTTACAATATGAATTCACAATGTTCCATTGTGACATCGCAGTGCTCATTGTGCCATCACTGTGCACATTTGTGTGATTACAATGATCCATTGTGTGGTTATTATGCTCAATATGCAAACATGCTGCTCAATGTACCTTCCCAGACCCCCAGTGTGGCCTCACAGTGATCCATAGTGCCATCAGAATGTTACAATATGACTTAGTAATGTTCCATTGTGACATCACAGTGTTCTAATGTGACATCACAATCATCCAATGTGCCAACACTATGGCCCCAAGTGCCAATATTTTGCTCCAATGTTCCATTAAATTGTTAAAATATGACTTCACAGTGTTCCATTGTTACATCACAATGCTCCTTGGTGTTATCACTATGTTACAATATGACTTCACAATCCTCCCCTGTGAAATTACAATGCTGCAAAATGACATCATAGTGCTCCAATGTGCCAACACTGTCATCTCATGTCCCATTATAATGCTCCAATATCCCATCACAATGTTACAATATTACTTCTCAATGTTCCACTTTGACATCACAATTCTCCATTGTGACATCACAATGCTCCAATGTCCAGCACTATCGCCCCATGTGCAGTGTATTGCTACACTTTGTCATTACAATGTTACAATATGACATGATAAACTTCCATTGAGATAATGATGTTGGGTTCTGACATGCGGGGAGGGAAAAAGAGAGATCCTCGGAGCCAGTCGATTATCCGTTTTTCCCCTCAGTGACATCACAGTGTTACAATATGTATTAAAAATGTTTCATTGTTACAAAACCATCCTCCAGTGTGACATCACATGGCTCCAATGTGCAAACATTATCGCCCCTTGAGACATTATATTGGTTCAATATGCCATCACGGTGTTTGAGTATGACTTCCAAATGTTCCATAGTGACATCAGAATGATCCGTGGTGACATCACAATATTACAATATGACTTCACAGTCTTCCATTGTGACATCAGAATGCTCCAATGTGAAATCACAGTGTTCCAATGTGCCAATACTAACCCCACATGTGCCATTATATTGCTCAAATGTGACATCACAATTTTATAATATGACTTCTCAATGTTCCATTGTACCATCACAACCTACCTATGTGCATCAGAATGCTCACTGTGCCAACATGGTGCACAATTGTGTCATTAGCATGATTCACTGTGTAGTCATCATACTCAATATGAAAAAGACAGTGCTCAATGTCCCCTCACAATCCGCAAATTTCACCACACAATTCTCCATAGTAATATCACAATATTAAATATGAGTTCACCATGTTCCATTGTGACATTACAATGCTCAAATGTGAAAACACTATCTCCCCATGTGCCATTATATTGCTCCAATGTGCCATCACAATGTAGCAATATGACTTCACAATGTGACTTCACAATACTGCAATGTGCCAACAGTATTGCCCCATGTTCCATTATACTGCTACAATGTGACACCATAATGTTACAATATGACTTTACAATGTTCCAATGTGGCATAACAATACATAGTAATATCACAATGTTAAATATGACTTCCTAATGTTCCACTGTGACATTACAATGCTCCAATGTGCCAACGCTATCTCCCCATATGCCATTATATTGCTCCAATGTGCCATCACAATGTGACTTCACAATACTGGAATGTGCCAACACTTTTGCCACATGTGCTATTATATTGCTACAATGTGACACCACAATGTTACAATATAACTTCACAGTTTTCCAATGTGACATAACAATGCTGCACTATAACAAGACTATCTCCCCACATGCATTTATATTGCTCCAAAGTGCCATGACAATGTGACAATATGACTTCACAACGTTCCATTGTGACATCACAATGCTCCAATGTGAAATCACAGCGCTCCAATGTGCAAACATTAACCCCACATGTGCCACTATATTGCTCAAATGTGCCATCACAATTTTATAATATGACTTCTCCATGTTCAATTGTGCCATCACAACGCACCTATATGCCATCACAATGGTCAGTGTGTCAACGTGCTGCGCAACTGTTTCATTACCATCATCCATTGTGTCATCATCATGCTCCATATGTAAACACGGTACTCAATGTCCCCTCACAATCCGCAAATTTGACTATACAATTCTCCATATAATATCACAGTGTTAAATATGACTTCACAATGTTCCATTGTGACAATGCAATGCTCCAATGTGCCAACACAATCTCCCCATGTACCATTATATCGCTCCAATGTGACATCACCATGTAACAATATGAGTTCACAATGTGACATCACAAACTGAAATGTGCCAACACTATTGCCCCATGTGCCATTCTGTTGCTCCAATGCCCCGTCACACTCTTACAATATGACTTCACAATGCTCCATTGTGAAGTGGCAATGCTCCAATGTGCCAACACTACTGCCACATGAGCCATTCTATTGCTCTAATGTGCCATCACAATGTGACAATATGACTTCATAATGTTCAATTGTGACATCACAATATTCCATTGTGACTTCAAAGTCCTCCAATGTGACATGAAAATCCTCCAATGTGAAAACACAGTCACCTCATGTGCCATTATATTGCTCAAATGGGACATCACAATGTTACAATATGACTTCAAAATGCTCCAATGTGACATCACAATGCTCCAA
>NW_008332039.1:1323-5731 GCF_000622305.1 Nannospalax galili | reverse complement strand
TATTGCTCCATGTGAAATCAAAATGCTCTATGGTGCCATCACAATGTTACAATATGACTTCACAATGTTCCATTGTGAGATCACAATGCTCCAATATGACTTCACAATGCTCCAATGTGGTATCACAATGCTTCATTGTTGAAACACTATCGCTTCATGTGCCATCACAATGCTATATGCTGCCAACACAATGTTAGAATATGACTTCACAGTGTTCCATTTTGATATTACAGTGATCCAGTGTGACATCACAATGCTCAAAGGTGATATCACAATGCTCCAATGTGCCAACACTATCGCCCCATGTCCTATTTTATTGCTCCAGTGTGCCATCACATTTATCCAGTGTGACATCACAATGCTCCAATGTGACATCACAATATTCCAATTTCCTATTCAGAGTGTTGCAATATGACTTCACAATTTGAATTTTGCCTTCACAATGCTTTAATATGACATCACAATGCTCCAATGTGCCAACACTATCACTCCATGTTAAATCAAGATGCTCTATGGTGCCATCACAATGCTACAATATCACTTCACAATGATTCATTGATACATCACAATGCTCCAATGTGAAATCACAATGCTCCAATGTGCAAACATTAACCCCACTTGTGCCAATATATGGCACAAATGTGTTATCACATTTTAATTATATGTCTTCTTAAGGTTCCCTTGTGCCAACACAACGCACCTATATGCCAACACAATGCTCACTGTGCCAACGTGATGCACAATTTTGTCATTAGCATGATCCGTTGTGTCATCATCATGCTCAATATGCAAACACGGTACTCAATGTCCCCTCACAATCATCAAATTTGACCACCAAATTCTCCAAGGTACCATCACAATATTGCAATATGACTTCACAATGTTCCATTGTGACATTACAATGCTCCAATGTACAAACACTATCTCCCCATGTGTCACTATATTTCTCCAATGTGCCATCACAATGTTACAATATGACTTCATAATGTTCCATTGTGACAGCACAATGTTCCATTGTGACTTCAAAGTCCTCCATTGTGACATGAAAATTCTCCAATGTGCGAATACTACCACCTCATGTGCTATTATATTATTCCAATGTGACATCACAATGTTACAATATGACTTCACAATGCTCCAATTTGACATCACAATGCCCCAGTGTGACAACACTATGGCCCCATGTGCCATCACAGTGCTCTATGGTGCCGTCACAATGTTAAAATATGACTTTACAGTGTTCCATTGTGATATCACAGTGCTCCAATGTGACATCCCAATTCTACAATGTCCCAAAACTATTGCCCCATGTGCTCTTATATTGTTCGAATATACCATCACAATGTTACAATAGGACTTCTCAGGTTCCAATGTGATATCACAATGCTCCCATGTAACAATACTTTTGCCCCATGTGCCTTTATGTTGCTCCAATGTTCCATGACAATGTTCCATTGTGACACCACAATGCTCCAAGTTGACATCACAGTGCTCCCTATTCCAACACTATTGACCAATGTGTTATTATATTGCTTCACAGTGCCATCAAAATGTTACAATACGACTTCATAATGTTCCTTTGTCTTTTCACAATGATCCATTGTGACATCACAGTGCTCCAGTATGCCAATACTTTGGCCCCGTGTGCCTATATATTGGTACATAGTGCCATCAAAATGTTACAATACGAATTCACCTTGTTCCTTCATGACATCACAATGCTCCAATATCACACTATCGCCCCATGTGCCATTATATTGTTTTAATGTGCCATCACAATTCTAAACTACTTCTTCTCAGTGTTCCTTTGTGACATCACAATACTCCAGTGAGAAAATAAAATCACCCCCATGTTAACGTATTGCTCCAATATGCCATCATAATGCTACAATATGACTTCTCAATGTTCCGCTATAACACCACAGTGCTCCAATGTGCTAACATTATGCTCCCAAATGTGCCATCGCAATGTTACAATATGACTTCACAATGATTCATTGTTACCTCACAATGCTCCATGGTGCCATCACCGTGTCACAATATGACTGCAAAATGTACCAGTGTGCAATTACAATGCTCCGATGTGACGTCACAATGCCTTAATCTGCCAGCACCATAGGCCCATGTGCTAGTATATTGCTCCAATATGTCAACGTTACAATATGACTTCTGAATATTCCCTTGTGACATCACAATGCTCGAATGTGACATCAGAATGCTGCAATATGCCAGCACTATCGCCCCATGTTTCATTATATTGCCCCAATTTGGCATCACAATGTTACAATATAACTTCACAATGTTACATTTTGACATCACAATAATTCATTGTGCCATCTGAATGTTACATTATGCTGGGTCCTCAGGCTTATTGATTGCCTTACCCATTTTTCCAGGTCTTACTTACTCCTAACTTCCCAATAAGCCCAATCCGTTTTTCTTCTTTTGTTCTTTTCTTCTTTTCACCTTCCTTCGAGCCCCACTTTGGGTGCTAGTTGCAGGGGGTTCAAGCCCCGACCCCCACACAGTGAATATTGGGGATGAGTAATCACACCAGTTGCCAGCCCATGCTGCCCCCAGTAACAGGGAGAATCAGACGCAACGGGTAGACTAGTCAAGCAGGGACGCATTTATTACAGGCATTACAGAGCTTATAAAGGCACCTGGAATTCCCTCCTCCTGATGGCACCATGGAGTATTGTGATGTAACAATGAAACATTGCAAAATCACATTTTAACATTGTGATGGCACATTGGAGATATATATTGGCACATGCATCCATAGTTTTGGCACATCCGAGCATTATTATGTTACAATGGAACATAGAGAATTCGTATTGTAGCATTGCGATGGCCCATTGGAGCAATACTTTGCCACATGGGGCGATAGTGCTGGCTCATTGGAGCATTGCGATGTCACATTGGAGCAGTGTGATGTCACAAAGGAACATTGTGAATTCATATTGTACTAATTTGATGTCAATATGGAGCAATATAATGGCACATGGGGCAATAATGCCTGCACATTGGAGCATTGTGATGTCATATTATAACATTGTGATGGCACATTGGAGCAATATAAAGGCACATGGGGCGATAGTGTTGTTACATTGGAGCATGGTTATGTCACATTGGAGCTTTGTGATGTCACATTGGAGCATTTTGATGTCACAATAGAACATTTTCAAGTCATATTGTAACATGGTGATGTCATATTCAGGGATTGTGGGGGGACATTGAGCCCTGTGTTTGCATCTTAAGCATGGTTAGGACAGAGTGGATGATGGTCATATCATAATTGTGCATAGTGATTTCACAATGAGCACTGTGATGTCATAATGGAACACTATGAAGTCATATAATAACATTGTGATGGCAACAATGAGGATTGTCATGTTACATGGGGGAATGTAAGGGGATATTGAGGTACTGAGCATGGTGACTACACAATGGATCATGATTTTGACACAATTGCGCATAGTGATGGCACATTGGAGCATTGTGATGCCATATTGGAGCATTGTGATTTCACAATGGAATATTTAGATGTCATATTGTAACACTGTGATGGCACCATTCTCCAACGTGATGTTACATTGGAGAATTGTGAGGGGACAGTGGAACATTGAGGAGTCGTATTGTAATATTGTGATGGCATATTGGAGGAATATAATGGCACATGGGGCGAGAGTGTTGGCACATTTGGGAATTGTGATGTAACATTGGAGCATTGTGATGCCACAATGGCACATTGTGAAGTCATATTGCAACATTGTGATGGCATATTGGAGCAATATTTTACCACATGGGGCGATACCTTTGACACATTGGAGCATGGTGATGTCACAATGGCACACTCACAAGTCATGCTTTAACATTGTGATGGCACCATGGTGCATTGTGATGTCATATTGCAGAATTGTGGGGGGAAATTGAGCACCATGTCTGCATGTTGAGCATGGTTAAGAAACAATGGATCATTGTAATGTCAAATATGCGCATAGTGATTTCACAAGGAGCACTGTGATGTCACAATTTAAAATTGTAAGGTCATATTGTAACATTTTGAATGCACATTGGAGCATTATAATGGCACAGGAGGTGATAGTGTAGGCACAATGGAGCATTGTGATGTCACATTGGGTGATTGTGAGGGAAATTGAGCACTGTTTCTATATTGAGCATGGTGATGACACATTGGACCATAGGAATCACACAATGGCACCTTGTGATGGCACAATGAGCATTGTGATTTCCGAATATAACATTGTGAAGTCATATTGTAACACTGTGATGGCACATTGAAGCCATATAATGGCACATGTGGACAAAGCATTGGCAAACTGGAGCATTGGGATGCCACATTGGAATATTGTGATGACACATTGGAGCATTGTGATGTCACATT
>NW_008332039.1:0-669 GCF_000622305.1 Nannospalax galili | reverse complement strand
AATTGTGATGGCACAATGGAACATTTTGAAGTAATATTGTAACATTGCGATGGCATATTGGAGCAATATAATGGCACATGGGTGCCACGCCACCTCCAGTGGAGCCTGCGTGAGGAACTCTCTGTGGGTCGAGGCTGAGAAAACTTCAAAGGAATAATTCTTCCTGCAGAATGGCTGTGTTAAAAAAGCATGCTGTGTATTTGGCTGGACTTTGTTTGCTATTATCTTTATGACTGTCACTCTTGACCAAAACCTTGATGTAGAGAATAATGTCCTAGGAACTCAGTTTCCTCAGATGACCTTGTCTCCTGATGCACCTTTACTGCTTAAAGCTATAATAGAAGCTGCTAGAAATAATCAGTCATGGAATATCATGGATAGAATAGAACAGGCAGAGCTAATGTTAGAAAGTTCTAAAGATGATGTATTTACTACAGGACAGGCAATTCAGGGAAAAGACTCTAATTATGGTATTAGGAGAAAAAGAAAGTTACCACCAACTGTTTAGGAAGGAGGTAGGAGGGAGGAAAAAGGATTTCTTGGTATTCATTACAATTCATGGACAGACGCCAGATCTGGGCCACCTTGGTGCCTGTTTAGTAAGAAGCAAAAGGAGAACATATTAGAGACATTTGAAGAATGTGTTTATTTCTTGGAAAGAAAGATGGG
>NW_008332038.1:0-554 GCF_000622305.1 Nannospalax galili | reverse complement strand
TAAGCTGAGTCCCGTCTCTCTCTCTCTCACTGCCGGCGATCCAGCCTCTCCGGGGGACAGCATTCCTCCGTCATCGACTCACAGAGCCCTAGCTTTAGCTGCCTTGCACTATTCCCGCGTGGTCCAGCGGCCGGTGGAACTCGCATATTGAGGAAAGTGCACGGGTGAAATTAGGGCAGTACCCGACCGGACACGCTCCAGTAGCAGAGACCCACAGAGCCACGGAAGACGCAGGGAAACAGCAGAGAGACCCGCTGCCACAACAGACGCGGAGCCGCGGTGCTGCAAGACTTTCAGCACTAAAGCGGCGGACAGCGACGCGCAGCCAGAGACAGACACCCGTGGAACCCGCCGCACTTCCAGGGTGCGCGACTGACACCAGGGGACCAATCCCTGCGGGACCACAAGCACCATACCTGGCGCCCAACATGAGAGCCTCTGAACCTCGTGCCAGCTAGGAGCTGGTGCCCACTGAAACACAGGATCTGTGAGTATCCCTCCCTCTCAGGAGGGTAACAAAAATCTCTTCTAAATTTCCTCCTTTTCTTTCCGGT
>NW_008332037.1:0-351 GCF_000622305.1 Nannospalax galili | reverse complement strand
CGAGGTCAAAGAAGAGGGGATTTGTGTGCTGTTGGGGAGCAGGAGGACCCCGAACCCATTCCTGAAGGCCTGGTAGGGGCTGTTGCCATCACTGGAGGGGGATTGGGAATGTCATGCTCAGTATGTGTCTCTCTCCGAGCAAACCAATTCCTTTCCTGACAAAGCAATTCTTATCCTTGTCTGAAGGCTTGGAGAGGAAAGGTCATTCCTGTGACTGATGGTGAGCAGGTCACCTCCACCTCTGCTAATGTAGTTTTGCAGGTTCCCAGCTTAGATGGGACACGGAGTGGGATAGAGGTTACAAAGCCTTATGGAAAGCTGGGCTGCTCAAGTGAGGTGGGATGGCATGAG
>NW_008332036.1:0-235 GCF_000622305.1 Nannospalax galili | reverse complement strand
ATTGGCATACTCCTTCTTATGGGAGCTCCAATAGCTATGTGCTGTATTGTACGTTCGATTAATAATACTGTGGCCTCTATGACCACTTCCTTCCTACTTTAAAAAAAAAAGAGGGAGGAGATGTAGGAAACCAGGATGCCAGGCCCTAAGGTGAGGTGAACCTAAAAGTTATAGGTCCAGGCTGCATTATCTGCTAAAAGGGAGGGGCACTGAAAACAGTAGCTTTGATAATCCC
>NW_008332035.1:5778-5902 GCF_000622305.1 Nannospalax galili | reverse complement strand
TAACTTGCTCGATGGCTAGACATACCTGCTTAATGGATAAATATGTTCTGGTTGGATAGACATACCTTCTGCATGGATAGACATAGCTGCTCAATGGATAGATATAATTTCTTATTTGATCTTA
>NW_008332035.1:0-4505 GCF_000622305.1 Nannospalax galili | reverse complement strand
TCCATGGACATATACTTGTTTGATGGATAGACATGACTGTTGGATGGGTACATACCTCCTGGATGGATAGACATCCCTGCTGCAGGACATACACCTATTTGATGGCTAGACATACCTTCTCCATGAATAGACATATCTTCTTCATGGGTAGACAAAACTGCTAGGTCGATAGATATACCTGCTCGATGGTACATACCTGCATGATGGATAGACATACTTTCTCCATGGACAGACATACCTGCTTGATGGATAGACATACCTCCTTGATGGATATACATAGCTGATCGAAAGATAGACATACTTTCTCCATGAATAGACATACCTGCTCTATGGAGACATATCTCCTTCATGGATACACATACCTGCTCAATGGATAGACATAGCTTCTCAATTGATACATACCCACATGCTGGATAGACATACCTTCCATGTCAATAGGCATACCTGCTTAACGGATAGACGTATTTGATTGATGGATACATACCTTTTTGATAGATAGACGCACCTGCTCCATGGACATATACTTGTTTGATGGATAGACATGACTGTTGGATGGGTACATACCTCCTGGATGGATAGACATCCCTGCTGCAGGACATACACCTATTTGATGGCTAGACATACCTTCTCCATGAATAGACATATCTTCTTCATGGGTAGACAAAACTGCTAGGTCGATAGATATACCTGCTCGATGGTACATACCTGCATGATGGATAGACATACTTTCTCCATGGACAGACATACCTGCTTGATGGATAGACATACCTCCTTGATGGATATACATAGCTGATCGAAAGATAGACATACTTTCTCCATGAATAGACATACCTGCTCTATGGAGACATATCTCCTTCATGGATACACATACCTGCTCAATGGATAGACATAGCTTCTCAATTGATACATACCCACATGATGGATAGACATACCTTCCATGTCAATAGGCATACCTGCTTAACGGATAGACGTATTTGATTGATGGATACATACCTTTTTGATAGATAGACGCACCTGCTCTATGGACATATACTTGTTTGATGGATAGACATGACTGTTGGATGGGTACATACCTCCTGGATGGATAGACATCCCTGCTGCAGGACATACACCTATTTGATGGCTAGACATACCTTCTCCATGAATAGACATACCTAATCAATGGACAGATATACCTACTTGATGGATAAATACACCTTCTCCGTTGATAGATATTCTTGCTCCATGGATAGACATAGCTGATACATACCTGTTTGATGGATACATATGTACTTTATGGTGAGGCATACCTGTTTGCTGTGTGGATAGGCATACCTTCTCCATGGATAAACATACGTACTCCATGAATAGACAGGGCTTATCAATTGATACATGCCTGTTTGATGGATACATACCTGCTCGATGGAGAGACATACCTTCTCCATGGATTGACATAGCTGCTAGAAGGATAGGCATACCGGTTCGATGGATACATACCTGCATGATGGATAGACATATCTCCTCAATGGATAGATGTACCTGCTCAATGGATAGAGATACCTGCTGCATGGATAGACATAGCAGATGGGTGGATAGACAAACCTGCTTGATGGATAGACATACCTTCTTCATGGATAGACATAGCTGATCAACGGATACATGCCTCCTCAATAGACATACCATCTCCAGGAATAGACATATCTTCTCCATGAATAGACACACCTTCTAGGTGGATAGACATACCTGCTCGATAGATGCATACCCATATGATGGACAGACAAACTTTCTCCATGGATAGACATATCTACTCAATGGATACATACCTGCATGGTGGATAGACATAATTTATCCATGGATAGGCATACCTGCTCAATTGATACATACCTGCATGATGAATAGACATACCTTCTCCATGGATAGATATACTTGCTTTACGAATAGACATACCTGCTTAATGGACACATATGTTCTTGATGGATAGACATAGCTTCTCCATGGATAGTCATAGCTGCTCGATGGATAAACATACCTCCTCCATGGATAGACATACCTGATCCATGGATAGACAGAGCTGATCGATTGATAGACATACTTTCTACATGGATAGACATAACGACTTGATAACTGCACGCTGGATAGATATACCTGCTCAATGGAGACATACCTTCTTCATGGAGAGGCATAGCTGATCAATGGATAGACATACATGCTTGATGGATACACACCTTCTCAATGGATAGACATACCTTCTCCATGGATAGATATAGCTGCTTGATGGATAGGCATACATTCTCCATGGATATTCTCCATGAATAGACATGCCTGCTCCATGGACTTACCTACTTGATGAATAGATACCTGCTAAGTGGATAGACATATCTGCTGATTGGTGGCTAGACATACTTACTTGATGGATAAACATATCTGCTGCATGGAGAGACATACATTCTCCATGGACAGACATCGCTGATACATACCTGTTTGATGGATACATACGTGCTCTATGGCTAGAGATACCTGTTTGCTGGATACATACCTGTTGATAGATAGACATACCTGCTGGATGGATAGACATACCTGCTCAATGGATATACATACATACTCAAAGATAGACATACCTGCCCTTGGATATATACCTGTTCATTGGATAGACATAACTTCTTTATGACTGTCTAGTATGTCTATACCTTCTCCATGGGCTGACATACCTGGTTGATGGACAGACATAGGTGATCTATGTGGAGACATACATGCTTGATGGATAGTCATACCCTTCTCCATGGATAGACATTCCTGCTCGATGGATACACATACATACTCTATGGGTAGATATATCTGCTTGATGGACAGACATACCTTCTTCATGGATAGACATACATGCTGGATGGATACATACCTGCAGGATAGACATACTTGCTCAGTGAATACATATCTGTTCAAAAGATCACAATATCTTTCTCCATGGATAGACATACCTACTCAACAGTACATACCTGCTTGATGAATAGACATACCTGCTTAATGGACACATAAGTTCTCGATGGATAGACATAGCTTCTCCATGGATAGTCATAGCTGCTCGATGGATAGACATACCTTCTCCATGGACAGACATACCTGCTCCATGGATAGACATACCTAATGCATGGGTAGACATAGATGATTGATTGATAGACATACCTTCTACATGGATAGACATAACTACTTGATAACTGCACGCTGGACAGATATACCTGCTCAATGGAAACATACCTTCTTGATGGAGAGGCATAGCTGAACAATGGATAGACATACCTACTTGATGGATATACACCTTCTCAATGGATAGACACTTTCTCCATGGACAGATATAGCTGCTTGATGGCTAGGCATAAATTCTTCATGGATATTCTCCATAGATAGACATTCCTGCTCCATGAACTGACCTACTTGATGAATATGTACCTGCTAAGTGGATAGACGTAACTGCTGATTCACGGCTAGACATCCTTGCTCTATGGATAGGACCTACATACTCAATGGATATCTGCTTGATGGATACATGCCTGCTCGATGGATAGACATGCCTACTCAATGGATAAACATACCTGCTGTGTGGATAGACATACGTGCTCCATGAATAGACAATGCATACATACCTGTTTGATGGATACATACCTGCTTGGTGGATAGACATACCTTCTCCATGGATAGATGTACATACTCCATGAATAGACATGGCTTATCGATGGATACATGCCTGTTTGATGGATACATACCTCTCGATGAATAGACATACCTGCGGCATGGATAGACATACCTTCTCCATGGATAGACATATGTGTTCCATGAATAGACATGGCTTATCAATGGATACATGCCTGTTTGATAGATACATACCTGCTCAATGGATAGACATACCTTCTCCATGAATAGAGATATCTTTTCCATGAATAGACATACCTACTAGGTGGATAGACATACCTGCATGATAGATGCATACCTGCATGGTGGATAGACATACCTTCTCCATGGATAGACATATCTGCTCAGTGGATACATACCTGCATGGTGGATAGACATACTTTCTTCATGGATAGACATACCTGCTGGATGGACAGACATACCTTCCAAATTGATACATGCCTGTATGATGAGTAGACATACCTTCTCCATGGATAAATACACCTGCTTGATGAATAGACATACCTCCTTGATGGATATACATAGCTGATTGAAAGATAGGTATACTTTTTCCATGAATAGACATACCTGCTCCATGGATAGACATATCTTCTTCATGGATAGACATACCTGCTCCATGGATAGATATAGCTTCTCAATGGATATACCCACCTGATGGATAGACATACCTTCCATATCAATAGGCGTACCTGCTTCATGGATAGACATATCTGATTGATCGATACATAGCTTTTTGATGGATAGACATACCTGCTGGATTGATACATGCCTCCTGGATGGATAGACATACGTGTTGCATGGATATACACCTATTTGAGGGATAGACATACCTAATCAATGGA
>NW_008332034.1:0-945 GCF_000622305.1 Nannospalax galili | reverse complement strand
AGCCCTAAATGTAACAATAACACTTCCCCTAATCATAACCCTAATCATAACTTCAAACTAACCCTAGGCATAACCCTAAACCTAACAGTAATCCTAGTGTTAGCCTTTTACTTTACCCTAAAGCTAACACTACCCTAGCTACAAACCTAACCCTAAACCTAGGTTTAGCCCTAACACTAAAACTAATCCTAACCATAAACTTATCCCTAAATCAATCTTAATGCAAGCCCTAACACAAAGCCTATTCCTAAACCTATGGCTAACCCTGCACTTAATCCTAAAACTAACTTTATACCTAACTTTTAGCCCAAAACTTAACTTAGCCCAAAACCTTACCCTATTACTAAAAGTAAACCGAACCCTACAGTTAACTCTAACAGTAACCCTATCCATAACCCTAACCCTATCCCTAACGCTAACCTTACCCTAACCTTAAACACGGCCCTAGTCCTAACCCTAACCCTAAGTCTAGCACTAAACCTATCCCTAACTGTAATTCTAACACTAAGCATACCCCTCACCCTAAACCTAACCATGACCCTAGCCCTAACAATAACCTTAACCCTTACTCTATCCCAACCCTAACCCTAAACATAACCCTAGACCTACTGTTATCCTTAGCCTTTTCCCTAACCCTAAACATAATCCAACCCTAAACAAAATCCTCACCCTAACTCGACCCCTAAGACCAACCCTAACCCTAACAAAAACATAAACCTAGATCCAACCATAAACCTAACCTTAACCAAAACTGAAACTTAACCCTAACCCTAACAAACCTTAAACTTGCCCTAACCTTAAACCTAAACATAACCCTAAAACTAACCCTAGCTCTAACCCTAACCGCTCCCTAACCTTAACCCTAATAATTGCTCTAAACCAAAACCGAACCCCAAACATAACCTAGCCCTATCTCCTACCGTAAACCTAACACTTAACATAAAT
>NW_008332033.1:0-218 GCF_000622305.1 Nannospalax galili | reverse complement strand
ATATAGTAGTCTGGGATAGCATCTGTCTTCTATCAGGACTTCTATAACATCAGTACAAGCCCTTAGAAGAGCTGATCTTCCTAAAACTAGGGCCTCTAGATAGGCTGACTAGACTCAGTGGATGTATTTGCACTGGGGAATGGCTGGGGACAACCCACTGGGCCTTAACAGAATATATGGACTCCAGTGGTGAGGGGGTCTTTGAGAGGGTACCAGTG
>NW_008332032.1:0-909 GCF_000622305.1 Nannospalax galili | reverse complement strand
CTTAGAACATCAAAAAATTCCCTTCTTGAGATCCCATAACCCTCAGAAATAACATTACACTAGGAAACTAGGAATTCCCTCCTTTAGTACTTGTTAAGTCTGAAGCTAGTCTGTGTGTTTGGGAAAGTAAGTGGCAAGTTTCCAAACATATACAACTAATTTGAGACACAGATGTAAGACTCTGTGTGTGTGTGTTTGTACAGCTGTGTGAATATGTAATGATTTTTCTTAATCTAGAATTTAAATATGATGTTCTCTGTGTGAAATTTGTGAAAATATTGTTCCCTTATCTTTGGTCCTCTACACACTTCATTCTTTTTATATTTCTTGGCTGAGACTGTGACGATTCCTTGATTTCTACATACTGTATCAAAATGCTCCCCCTACATTATCATTTGCTTTTCTCTTTCTTCTTGTGTTTTCTTACTTCACATCAAATCTCCTATCAGTATCTGAAATATCATACATATTTGTCCTTGCTCTGTTTAGTGGAATAGAATTTGTTATGGCTGTGATTATAGCTGGCTTTCACTGTTGTGTATCATGACCTAGAGCATCAATGCTTACTGAAGACTGTGTATATATGTGAAGAAAGAAAGAAAGAAAGAATGAAAGAAAGAAGAAAGCAAGGAAGGAAGGAAGGAGGAAGCTATAGCTATGTGTTGTGTTTTCAATGTGTATTATAGATGTAATTCATGTCTTGTGGCTGAAAAACTGGCTAAAGGGTAAGTGCACTTGCTGGCAAAGCAAAGTAACCTGAGTTCAAATCCCTAGCATCTTCAAATGCCAGGCATGGCCATATACATCTGTAACCCCAGCAGTGATGCAACCTCTGCAACTCTCTGACTAACAAATGAGCAGAAATAGTGAACTTCAAGTTCAGTGAGAGGTCCTGTCTTGGAAAATAAG
>NW_008332031.1:4109-5940 GCF_000622305.1 Nannospalax galili | reverse complement strand
GGATTTTCCATCCAGGCTGTGGGACCCCTGGACTAGCTGGGGCAGGGGCTGATACTCCATCATCACAGTAGCTTGGGAGGTTGCTTGTCAAGGACTGAGCTGACCTGAGACAGCCCAGTAGCAAGCCACCAAGCCTGCCCATCTGCATCCTGGGCAAGTCAGAGGAGCTGACTTTCCCCCTGGAGCAGAAAACAATGGAGAGAGGAAGATGATGAGGGTCTGCAGGTGGAGATGACGGGGGGGGGGTTCTGCAGGTGGGAGATGACAGGGTCTTCAGGTGGGAGATGACAGGGGCCTGCAGGTGGGAGATGACAGGGGTCTGCGGGTGGGAGATGATGGGGGTCACAGGTCCAAAGACTGGCCTTTGAGAATACAGAGAGTTAAAATGTTGCAGACCAGAACTGGATTATCTTGGGCCATTTTAGTTCCTTTGAAAGCTGCCCACTGCCTACCCCGTGTCTACCTGGTCCAACATCTTTGTGATTACCAAAACTTTAATACATATTCTTAGCCGATCTACAGTGACTTCGCTGTGCCATGGCAAACACATTTGTGTCCTTCCACAGTGTCAGAATTTGATTTTTAATTTATTTTATGAGTAGGAGTGTATTGACTGCATGTATGTAAGTGCACCTGTGTGTGCAATGCCCGTGGAGGACAGAAGAAGGTGTTGAATTCCCTGTAACTGGAGTTAGAGACAGTTGTTAGCTGCCATGCAAGTGCTGGGACTTGAACCCGGGTCTTCTGCAAGAAGAGCCAGTGTTCTTAACTGCTGAGCCATCTCTCCAGCCCAGAATTTACTGAATAACAATAAAATCATAAGGTCTAGTGATTTCAGTGACAGCAATCGGTCAAAAAATCTGCCTACCTTGGCAGCCTGGCTGAGGTTAATGTAGGTTCTTTATTCCAAACTTAAATATTAATACTAACTCTCATATCCCACAGCACACAGCAAATACCTTTCTCTATGAGAGAGAGAGAGAGAGAGAGAGGTGTCACAGAATGAATACAAGTTAAAGAGTGTGGTACCATGGCTGCAGATTCCTAGCTTCAAATCCTATAGCCCTCAGTCTTTGCTTCCTGATCTCTGAAACAGACAAACCCATGCACCCCACCTAGGGTGGAGTCAAGGACTGAATGAGTGAACTTGAGGACCGTGCACAGCACTTGGCAGACGCTGACAAGCATCAGTCTCTACGGATCGGCATCGAGGAGTCTGAGATCACCATGACTCTTACTGGAGTTATGGGTACTGGAGACTCAGGCTCCAGTCCCAGCTCTCAAGCTGGGTAGCTCAGGACAATGCCTCCCTCACATGTGAAGACAGCATTCCCTGCCTGCCTCACAGGGCTGTTGGGGGGAGAATTACAGTCAAGAATTACATACAGGAAGTCCTGCGCACACGGACTGGCATGTGGCTAGAGCACTAGGCCAATGACTGGTGCTTACCCCCCCTGCCAGGGATGGCTACAAACCTTTTTACAATTATTAACACAAAACTAACTGTCTGTAACATCTGACCTCCCACAGACTCACAGGCTAAGTAAGCGCTGAGGTCTGCATCATGTAACCCTCATGATCGAAACCACTGGCAGCTCCATTTTCCAAATGGGAAAACCAAGGTCCAAGGAGGCTAAAATTCTTGCTAAGCATGTGCTGGCGAGATGACTCAGAGGATGAAAGTGCTTTCTGTGCAAGTTTAACAATCTGAGTTCAGTTCCCAGATGGCATAGTGGAAGGAGAGAATCAACTCCTGAAAGTTGTCCTTTGATCTCAAAATGGGTGCACAGAACACACATGCCTTTTCTTTCTTTTTATTTATTTCTTCCTT
>NW_008332031.1:0-1045 GCF_000622305.1 Nannospalax galili | reverse complement strand
AAACACAGCGTGCTTCTATAATTCAATAATTGCCTGCAAAGCTCCTTGAAGGAACACATCTCTGAAAATGGAACTTTTACTTAACATTCTCAAAATAGCACTTGAATAACTTAGAAAATGAGTTTGTCAATGAGTCCTTTGTCTAATGTGTATTTTACAAAACCACTCAAGTATTGACATACTGAAAAAAAGATTCCTGTCTTTGGGAACCAATAACATTTCTTTAGAAAAAGGGAATGGAATGCCCGGAGGTTCTAGGGGCCTGAATACTCAGGTTGGGAGGAAGCTCGTGTTGCTTAAGACAGATAAAAAGTGAAACTAGATGTTTTCTTTACCTACCCACAGAATTCATGCATATTACATATTTTTTCTCAACTTTGATTTCCTTTGGGGGAGGAAGAAACTCTAACAAAAATCTACCACCACCTCTGCTTTGACCGTCCTTGTAAGTGAGGAGGCACCCCCTGCTGGTCCATGATACACCTGGCTCTTGTTTGAACTCGTGCATGGTCTCTTGACAGACCCCGTGGACCTGGCCTATGGTCTCCTTGACCAAAGGTCAACCCTAGCTCTACAGCCAAGAGGAATCTGATTTAGAACCTGGAGCTCTTCCGTGGTACCGAGCTGGGAAGTGTCATGCTGGCCTGGGCCCGGGGGCTGGGAGTGTCTGTGAGTAGATTCCGAGGTGGGAAGTGTTGCGTCCGAGGTTCGGGAATGATTGGAGACCCCCCACCAAAATTCGAAATTTAGAAAATTTTATTAAAAAGCATTCCAAATCTTGAACGACCAGTTGGGCACAGACTCCAGGAGCCAAAGAATGGAGTCTGGCCTGATCAACAGTGAGTGGGGGTTTTTATTGGGTACTCTTAAAAAAGCCCGTGCAGACTGGGCGACCTTTGAATTGATTGGGTAACTCTGAATTCCTTGTGGGGGGGGATTTCATGGGTTATAGTCATGGGCAGCCATCTGGAATGTCTCAATTTTTCCTTTTATGATTAGGGTGCCCCTATCGGCCTCTGGATGCCCTTTTATGGTCAGGAATTTC
>NW_008332030.1:0-809 GCF_000622305.1 Nannospalax galili | reverse complement strand
TTATGATTTATGGGTTTTGCCTTTTAAAAGGAGCTTATAAGCTGATGTCAGAGCTTCTGCTTTCTGAGGCAGAAGTCCGTCTGCGCAAACGTAATTAAATCCTCTTACTTGTTGCATCTTCTGGTCTGTGGACTGAGTTATTGGGGTGCGACCTCCCGTGAACGTTGGGTACCCCAGACTGGGACCCAACAATTTTTTTGGCCCATTTTGGTCTTCTGGGTTCTTCATCCTCTGTTGCTTGAGAAAACTTCCCTGATAAGAGGTGAGAGATGCATTAATATTCTCTATACCATTGTTCCACTATATTCCATGAAGCTTAGGTGTAGAAGTTCCATTGAAGATTTGTCACTTAGTTTAGGTCATCTCACAGACACAGATTCTCTGTGAGTACCAGTTGTTGAACTCTAGAATCTGTCTGTTGCAAAAGAAGCTTCCTTGATGAGTGGTGGCTATATAGTTGTCAACAAATATATGAGTCCATTTATGAACTATAGTGAGAAATTACGTTTGCCCCGGGATGTGACATATGGAGGGTTTTCTCTAGGGTCTATGACACCTCCACCCATGTGTATTTGTGTGTGTATACAGTGTGACACAAGAGTTCCCTCCCTTTGAGTGGGTTTTATGTCCAATTTGATACCTGTTGATTACTGGACACCACTGTATTTTGCTGTGCCGATCATTGCTGTGGTTATTATGATTTACAGCTAGGATTGGACCATTGATTGATTTTTCTCCCTTAGTAGTTTGCATGTTTCTATTTTATGTGTATTGCATATGTGTATGTGAGTGCACCTGTGGCATAAAAT
>NW_008332029.1:0-625 GCF_000622305.1 Nannospalax galili | reverse complement strand
CTTCACAGACTTCCAATGTGATTTCAATCTGCTTTAATGAGAAACTACAGTATTCCACAATGGACTTCACAATAATCCTTTGTGATGTAACAATGCCCGAATATGATATCACAGTGCTCCAATGTGCCATCACAGTGCTCCAATATGACTTCACAGTATTCCAATGTGATTTCACTCTGCTTTAATGCGAAAAGACAATTTTCCAATGAGCCAACTCTATCTCCCCATGTGCCATTATCTTGCTGCAATGTGCGAGCACAATGTGACATTATGACTTCTCAATGTTCCATTTGGAAATCATAATGCTCCAGTGTGATATCACAATGCTCCATTGTGACATCACAATGCTCCAATGTTACTCACAATCCTCCAGTGTGACATCACAATGCTTCAGTGTTTCAACACTATTGCTTCATGTTCCATCATAATGCTCTACGATGCCATCACAATTTAACAATATGACTTCACAGTGTTCCATTGTAATATCACAGTGATCCTGTGTGACATCACAATGCTCAAATGTGGCATCACAGTGCTCCAATATGCCATCCCAATGTTCCAATGTGACTTTACCATGTTCCAATGCGATTTCACTATGCTTCAATGAGAAACCACAATTCTCCAA
>NW_008332028.1:0-211 GCF_000622305.1 Nannospalax galili | reverse complement strand
CTATGGGTCTACTTTTGTGCCAGTACCATGTTGTTTTTATGACTATAGCTCGTTAATACAGCTTGAAATGTGGTATAGTAATCCCCCGGAATTGCTCTTAGTGCTCAGGGTTGTTTTGGCTATCTGAGGTCTTTTGTGGTTCCATGTGAATCTTAGGATATTTTTTTCCAATTCTGTGAAAAACGTCAAGGGGATTTTGATTGGCATTGCA
>NW_008332027.1:276-535 GCF_000622305.1 Nannospalax galili | reverse complement strand
TAGGAAGAGAAAGGGCCCTACAAATTATAGGAAAAGAGCCTGATACCCTTACTATCCCCTTCCCATTATCAGATATACAATGGCTCTTAAAACATCAATCCTCTTTTGCAATTAGCTTAATAGGTTTCCCAGGACATATTGATAATCACTATCCCAAAGATAAATGGATGTCAGTTATTCCAACATTTCGCTGGCTACCGCCTAGACTTTTTTGCAATAAACCAATAAGAGAGACTATTACAGCCTTTACAGATGGAGG
>NW_008332027.1:0-117 GCF_000622305.1 Nannospalax galili | reverse complement strand
GACAGCATTTATGCTGTTAATTTACTCCCATGGCTAGGTCGTTCCTTTATTGAAATAGATGGCAAACCCATCTCACCCCTGCTAATTAAAATTTCCACACTGTTACAAAAACGGGTG
>NW_008332026.1:3477-5486 GCF_000622305.1 Nannospalax galili | reverse complement strand
TGCCAGGTCAGTGTGGTGTCCTGGGTACTCTGATGGAATTGTGACCCTTGTTGGCACAGAAAGGGGGAAGGAGGGCAGTGAGCAGCCCAGGTAACCTAGCCCTGACAATGACTCTAACCCTAACCCTAACCCTAGCCCTATTCCTAGCCTAAACCTAAACTCACACACTAATAGTAACCCTCACCCTAAACCCTAACCCAATCCCTAACCTAACCCTAACCCTAATCCCTTAAACTGATCCTAAACGTAACCCTAGCCCTAGCTCTAACCCTAGCCCTACCACTAACCATCCCCTAATTCTACACCATCCTAGCCTAAACCTAAACTCACACACTAATAGTAACCCTCACCCTAAACCCTAACCCAATCCCTAACCTAACCCTAACCCTAATCCCTTAAACTGATCCTAAACGTAACCCTAGCCCTAGCTCTAACCCTAGCCCTACCACTAACCATCCCCTAATTCTACACCTATTCCTAGCCCTAACTCCAGTCTTAATGCAAGTGCTAAACCTAACCCCAACCCTTAACCCTAAATCTAACCCTATTCCTGATCCTAACCTTAAACCTAACCCTCACCCAAGTCTAACCCTAGCTCTAATCTAACCCTAACCTTAACCCTAACTCTAACCCTAACCCTACCCCTAACCCTGACCCTAATGCCTAACAACCTAACCCATAATAGTAACCTTAACCTGAACCAGAACCCTATCCCTAACCCTAATCTCTAACCCTAACCCTAACCCGAATCTGAACACGAACTCGAATCCTAACTGTAATACTAACCAGAACCAGAACCCAAACCCAAACCTGAACCCTAATCCGAACCCAAACCCAAACACGAACCTGAACCCCAACCCCAACCCCAAACCCAGGCCCAACTCCAGCCACAGTCGCAACCAAACACGAAACCTAACCTGATACCTTAACCGAACACGAACCCGAGCCATAACCCTAGCCCGAACTTGAAACCGAACCCAAATCCTAACCCTAACCCGAACCCTAGCCGAACCAGAACCCTAATCCTACCACTAACCCTAAACCTAACCCTAACCCTAGCCCAATGCCCTACTCCTAGCCCTATCCCTAACGCCTAAACCTTCACCCTAACCCGAGCCCAACCCTGAGCTTTTAATCCTAACCCTAGACCTAGGCCTAACAATAGCCCTAGCCTGTCCGTATCCCTAAACCTAATCCTAACCATAACCCTAACCCTAACCCTAAATTCTAACCTTAATACTAACCATAACCCTATTCCGAAACCGAACATCAACCCAAAACCCAACAACTGTACCCATCTCACCCCAGCCCCAGCCCCAGCTCCAGCCTGAACTCAAAACCGAAACCGAACCCGAAACCTAAACCTAACAAAAACTTTAACCCTAGCCCTAGCTTTAGCCCTAGCACTAGCTGTAATTCTTAACCCTAACACTCACCCTAATCCCAAACACAGCCCCAGCCCCAGCCTTAGCCCTCGCCCTAGCCCTAATGCTATCCCTAACACCTAATCCCTAACCCCAAATTCTAACCCTAAACCTAACCCTAACCCTAACCCTAACCCTAACCCTAACCCTAACCCTAACCCTAGCCCAATGCCCTACTCCTAGCCCTATCCCTAACCCCTAAACCTTCACCCTAACCCGAGCCCAACCCTGAGCTTTTAATCCTAACCGTAGACCTAGGCCTAACCATAGCCCTAGCCTGTCCGTATCCCTAAACTTAATCCTAACCATAACCCTAACCCTAACCCTAAATTCTAACCTTAATACTAACCATAACCCTATTCCGAAACCGAACATCAACCCAAAACCCAACCCCAACCCCAACAACTGTACCAACCCCAGCCCCAGCCCCAACACCAGCTCCAGCCTGAGCTCAAAACCGAAACCGAACCCGAAACCTAAACCTAACAAAAACTTTAACCCTAGCCCTAGCTTTAGCCCTAGCACTAGCTGTAATTCTTAACCCTAACACTCACCCTAATCCCAAACACAGCCCCAGCCCCAGCC
>NW_008332026.1:2020-3380 GCF_000622305.1 Nannospalax galili | reverse complement strand
CCCTAGGAGTAGCCATAAACTTAGCCCTAGTTGTAGTCTTATACCTAACCCCTAACTTTAGGGCTAGGTTTAGGAGTTAGAGTTATGGTTATAGTTAGGGTTGTGGATAGCGTTGTTTAGAGCTTATCCTAGGACCAGGCTTATCTTAGGTTTACCCTGGGTTGACTTCTAGGTTAGGTCTAGGGTTAGGGTTAAGATTAGGCTTAGGTTTAGGGTTAGAATTAAGACTAGGAAAGGGGTTAGGGCTAGCTTTAGGTTAAGACTAGGGTAATGGCTAAGGTCAGGGCTATGGCTTGTGTTAGGTTTAGGCCTCGGTTTAGGGCTAAGGCTAGGATTAGGCTTAGGGCTAGGGTTAGGGTTAGGGTTTGGTACTATAGTAGGGCAAAGGTTAGGGCTATGGCTGGGATATGATTAGGCCTAGGGTTAGATTTAGGGCTAAGCCTAAGGCTAGGATCAGGTTTAAGGTTTGGGTTAGGGTTAGGGTCAGAGTTAAGCCTCAATTGTGTCTAGGGCCTGGTCAAGGGTATGGCTAGGGCTAGGTCTAGGGCAATGGCTAGGGCTCGGGTAGGGATAGATGATGCATTAGGCCTAGGGTTGTGGCTATGGTTATGTCTAGTGTTAGCTCAAGGTTTAGGGACAGCTATCACTAGGATTAGGGCTCAGGATAGGATTAGATGTCAATTTAGAGTTACTTTTAGAAGATTAGGGCTAGTTCTAGGCCAAGGGTTATGGCAAGGTTTAGGGTTAGGATTAGGATACAGACATGGTCAGAGCTAGTTCTAGGGCTAGTACTAGGGCTAGGGCTAGGACTAGGGCTAGGGTTACTGCTAGGGGTAATTCTAGGGTGATTTTAAGGTTTGGGCCTATTTCTATTGCTATAGTTAGGGCTAGAGTTAGAAGTAGGGTTAGTTCTCAGTTTAGGGGAGGGCAGGGCTAGGTTTATGGTTAGATTTCAGGGTAGTGCTAGAGCTAGGCCTAGGGTTAGGGTTAAGGTTAAGTCTAGGGTAAGGGTTAGGCCAAGTTGTAAGGCAAGGTTTTATGGGCAGGGTTAAGGATTGGCCTATGTCTGGGGCTAGGCCTAGGTTGAGGTTTATGATTAAAGTGAGGGAAGGAGAGGGCTAGGTTTAGGACTAGTTTTGAAATAGAACTAGAGATAGAGCTAGGGTTAGTACTAGGCTTAGAGCTATGACTATGCCTGAGGTTGGGCTACAGTTAGAGCCAGGGCTAGAGCCAGGGCTAGGGTTAGGGTTAGGGTAGGGTTAGGTTTAGGGTTAGGTTTAGAATTAGGGTTAGGGTTAGTGTTAGGGCTAGAGCTAGGGCTAGGTTTGGACTAGTGCTAGGACTATTGATAGAGCTAGAA
>NW_008332026.1:0-1025 GCF_000622305.1 Nannospalax galili | reverse complement strand
GCTGTTGTTAAGGGCTAGGTTTAACATATAGGGTTAGTGTTAGGGTGTGGGTTAGGGTTAGGGCTAGAGCTAGGGCTAGTGTTAGGGTTAGGCTTATGGATAGGATTAGGTTTAGGTTTAGGGTTAGAGGTAGGGCTAGGGCTGGGGTTGGACCTAGATTTAGGATAGGGCTAGGGTTATTGCTAGGGTTAGGGCTACAAGTAGGCCTAGGAGTAGGTCTGGGTTTAAGGATAGGTTTCGGTTAGGATCAGTTTCAGGGTTAGGGCTTTGTTTTAGGCTAGTTCTAGGTTAGGATTAGTATTAGGGCTAGGGCTAAGGATTAATTTAGGATGAGGACTAGAGTTGTTGCTAAGGTTAAGCTTACAGCTAAGGCTAGGAGTATGCCTAGATAGGGATAGGGCAGAGATAGGCTTAGGGTTAAATGTAATGCTAAGGTTACATTTATGGGTAGGTTGCAGTTAGGGTTAGGGCTAGATTTATGTTTAAATGTAGGGTTAGGGCTTCAGCTAGGGTTGGGGTATGGTTTAGTCTTGGGTAGAGTTCTAGGTTAGGACTAGGGCAAGGGCAGGGCTAAGGTGAAGGATAGTGTTAGGTCTAGGGCTAGGGCTAGGCTAATGGATAGAACTAGATCTAGAGCTAAGGCTAGGTCTATGTTTAGGTCTAGGTCTAGGTTTTGGTTTAGGGTTAGGGCTAGTTCTAGGGCTATAGTTAGGGTTTGGGTAAGGGTTAGTGTTATTTGTAGGGTTAGGAACAGTGCCAGGTTTAGTTAGGTTTAGTGCTAGGGTTAGGGCTAGTGTTAGGGCTAGGATTAGTCTTATAGTTATGGCTAGGATTTGAACTGTGGTTAGTTTGTGGGTTAGTTTTATAACTAGGTATAGGGCTTGTGTTAGGGGTAGAGCAAATTCTGGGGTAAATTTAGGTTTAGGAATAGGGTTAGGGTTGGGTTTAGGTTTAGGGTTAGTGTTATGGCTATGACTAAACTAATGGCGAGAGCTAATATAGGGCTAGGTGTAGGTCTATAGTGA
>NW_008332025.1:0-2805 GCF_000622305.1 Nannospalax galili | reverse complement strand
GCAGGCTCTAAAGCTGCATTACATCATGGCTTTGTCCTAAAGCTTCTGTTTTGGTAAATTCTTTTATAAGTAACAATAAAAAACTTTTAGGGGATACTCTTTCTCCCCATACCATCTTGGTGATCACTAAGGACCCCAAAGTTCTAATAACTTATTTATTTCTTGGTCATGTGGAATTTTTTACAGGTGCTCTGAATTGGGCAGGTAAACTTTATTTTACTATCTTGCCCCAGGGCATTCTAGGCTACAAACCATATCAATCACAGGTCCTAATCCTCTTACAGTTTTGCTTTGACTTTCATCTTGGATTCTTGATCGGATCATAGAAAAGCAACAGATTTTAACAGTTTCTATTGTCTTATAACAAGGTCAATACATTTTTATATCAGACTAAAGAGGTAATGCCATAATGGAAGTTTAAATTTTAACATTATTTTAACCTGTTTCTAAATGGATTATTTTCAGTACTATTCAGATTTTATTTATTCTTAGCCTAAAGTGTTAATATCTCCTTTTTGTCTTTCCCATCTCCTCTGATTTATGTTATGCTAATAACATAATTTTGCTGGGTTTCATATGTAAAGGCATCTCCCTCTGTAAGAAACATTAAATATTAGTGTTCTCTTTCAAAACCTGTAAATCTTAGAATTTGGTTTATGACAAGAAATTCTAATCTTTTAATCCCACCATGCCTTATAAGAATTTTGTTCAAGAAAAGACCCTGATGCATCCTGAACCTGATGGTCTAGAACAGCTGAGATCTTTTCTTTTTAAGCAGATTCCTTTAAACATCTTTATACAAAAGTAAAATCTGCCTTGCCAAGTTGCTTTACTTTGTCCATGTTTTCCTTGTGAGGTATTGATAGTGTTCTTAAATAGTTATTTGCCTCTAAAAAGGGAAAAGATACTACTTCAAATCTACATAGCAAACTTAATGCTCTCTTTTACACCACAAAGTCTTTTCAATATTAAAAACCAGCGATATAAGTTTTCTGTCTTCTACCCTTTGGTTCACCTTGATTTCATGTGCTATATGATATATATGATATATATGATTTGATTGTGCTATATGTGTCTGTGATAATTGTTTTCATGTATTGTTTGTGTCAAAAAATTTTGAACTTTGACCACTTTAGCTCTTTCTCCTTTCTCTTTGTTTTATTGTGAACAAGAATTACTGGTTTTATTTTTGGAATGCCTAATCAGAATACACATGTACAAATTTATACATATTTTGATGACACATTCCAAGGCCTTATAAATGGGTACCCTAATTATTTTTAAATCTATTAAACAGTTCTGCCAGGTTTATTAAGTGCTTCACAAAACTTCCAAATACTAATTGTCTATATAAAATGACATCTAAGCTGGTTATAGAAAATCATATTTATTAAATACCATTTCTTGTTTTAGTTTACTTTCAAGGTGTTTTAAGGTATATTCATTTTGTTTGTTTGCTTCAAATGTATTTTAGTTTAAAACTGATAAACCATATTCTCAACAAAGTAATTACAAAATCTTAGTTATTAAAAATGTATCCTATGTCTAATTAAATATGTATACACAGTCAACATAAATTTATGTTTCTTAAAATTAATTTGCTTGGTATCATATTAACTTTTAAGTAAGGTCTTGAACAAACTAAAAATGTTAAATTAACACAAAAATATTTTTTGGGATCAGAATATTCTCTCTTTAATCTTTATCTACAACATGCTTCCTAGTACTAAAATATATAAATTAATTTTAAGTACCTCTCCATCTTTCCTCATTCCCCACCTGCCACTCTCAAAGTCTCTCTCTCTCCCTTGTCCTACTTATATACTCTCTGGAACTTCCAAAGAAAGCCAAGCCCACAAAGGCACAGGCTTGACCTGAGGCATGTCCAAAGGACGGATCCTAAGACCGGGTAACGGGAAAGGCAGAATCTGGAAGTTTCCACCCTTCTCCTTTTGTTCTCACAACCTCTCACTGAGGCTGCTCTCTCTCTCTCTCTCTCTCTCTCTCTCTCTCTCTCGGCACCGAGCTTCACAGATATTGATCACTGACCACCTTATCTTTGGGATGGACATTTGAGACGTATTATGCCTTTCTAATTTTTAGTGATATTTTATTTCAGTCCCACCTAATCTGTTTCTTTTGTATATATGTATGAGCCTCCTCTCTCTCTCTCTCTCTCTCTCTCTCTCTCTCTCTCTCTCAGACAAAACCTCAGATGTTATCCATCTTCTATATGAGACGGGGTTTCTTACTGTCTGGAACTTACCAAGTAGACTAGGCTGACCAGAAAGCTGATCTGACCTCTCGCTCTCTTTCCCTCTCTCCCTCACATCATCCCAGACTGAGTCATATCCCCAGTTCCTAGTCTGCTTCATTTTGAAGGGGAATTATTCAGTAATTTCAGATCCCTCTTTCTTTTCTGAGTGTGTAAATTTGGTCCTTTTTGACCAATCCTAAGGCATCATCCCTCTACGTCATTCAGACATCTTTTGATGGCAGTAGAGAGCACTGTTCTACAGCAGAGAGCGTGGGAGAGACCTCCCCCAGGCTTGAGGGTGGGATTCATGCAGGGGTGAAAATCATTGCCCACCTTCTTTCTTGGTCTCTGCTCATTTTGTTCTCTCTCTCTCTCTCTTCCTCTCCCTCTCTCTCTCATATCAAGACCTGATTTTTTAGAAGTTTTATTGAATGTTTGTAATTTTCATACTATATAATTTGATGGTATTTAGGTCCCGTCCCTATCCATACCTCTCCTTACTGCCCAATGCCCAGTTTAATGTACTTTATTATAATATATATATATAT
>NW_008332024.1:0-471 GCF_000622305.1 Nannospalax galili | reverse complement strand
TAGGTGCCAAAGACATTGAATGACATTTGATATTTTAGCATTTCGTGCAACATTAGATATAATTTATTTATTTTTAAAGATGAAATTTGGTTTCACATTTTTCATCAGCAGATGAGTGAATATACACATAGTATTCAACATATAACTGAGAAAAGAAATGGAGCTACAGCCCCTTTGTAACTCCCCATTTTATCTTGTAGCTATAATTTTTTGACTGCAAAGTCAAGGAAGGGTCATTTTCTTTTTTTTCTGGGAGATGTAATAAAAAAGTGCTGAATTCTGATAAAATATGCTTGTATTGGAATAAGCATATGGGAGACAGTCAACCAACATACTGCTTAACATTAACCAGCTTTAAAAATATTAATCTAACTCCATTAATATGATCAAGTCCCAGTTGTCTTCCTATATTATCTTTTCATATCCTTATTGAATTATCTTTGATAATATCTTGTTACAAAAATTATGACA
>NW_008332023.1:0-923 GCF_000622305.1 Nannospalax galili | reverse complement strand
CATAAATGCATGTTGAATTTTGTGAAAGGCCTTCTCTGCATCTATTGAGATAACATGTGGTTCTTCTCTCTGAGCCCATTTATATGATTTATGATATTTATTGACTTAAATGTATTGAACCATCCCTGCATCTCTGGGATAAAGACAACTTGATCATGGTGGGTGATTTTTTTGATCTGTGTCTGTGGGCGGTTTGCAAGTATCGCGTTGAGAATTTTGCATCTATGTTCATTAAAGATATTAGTCAATATATATATATTTTTGGTTTGGGTCTTTACCTGGCTTTGGTATTAGAGTGATGCTGGCTTCATAGGAGGAATTTGGAAGTTCTCCCTCCATTTCTGTCCTTTTGAACAAATTCAGTTGTATTGTATGTAGATCTTTTTTAAATGTCTGAAAGAATTATGCTGTAAATCCATCTGGTCCTGGACTTATATTAGTCGGGAGGTTTTGTATTATTGTTTCCATTTCTTTATGTGTTATGGGTCTGTTTAAGCTGTAAATCTCTTCGTGGTTTAGCTTTTGTGGTTCCCATCCTTTTAGATACCCTTCCATTTCTTTTAGGTTTTCAAATTTAGTAGCATATAGGTTTTTAGAGTATTCCCTTATAATGTTCTTTATCTTTCTGGTGTTTGTTGTGATGTTTCCCCTTTCATTTCTGATTTTCTTGATTTGGAGGTGCTCTTTCTTTCTTTTGGTTAACTGTGCAAGTGTTCTGTCAATCTTGTTTACCTTTTCAAAGAACCAGCTCTTGGATTCATTGATTCTTTGTATTGTTTTCTTTGTTTAGATTTCCTTAATTTCTGCCCTGATTTTGGATATAAGTTTGGATTTCATTTGTTGTTGCTTTTCAAGTGTTTTCAGTTGCAATATTAAGTCATTTATTTGTGTTCTTTCCAATTTTTTGATTTAGGCACTTAGAG
>NW_008332022.1:0-1000 GCF_000622305.1 Nannospalax galili | reverse complement strand
TCTTGTGAACAAAATACAGATGCCTATCATGCAAGCCATTAAACACACATGTCTGCAACAGTCTACCCTCTGTAATATATCAGAGGACGCCTCATAAATAGCCAAGCAAAATCAACTCTGCAATCAGCTGTGTATCATCACATGTTTCTGTTCTTTCAATATGAAGCACCCTCGTGTCTGCCATCTGCTGAGCTTCTCCTCAGTTTGCCACTTTGGCTGAGGTCAGCAGGCACTATTACCATGGTCACTGGCACTCCCACTGCAGCTCCTAGGTCTTGACTCTCTGAGCCGAAATCCCTTCCTTCTAAACTTTGCTGCCCTTCAGCTGGAGCTCTAGGAGCTCTTGAAGTGTTTCCAAGTTTGTGATGAAGTTGACAAGGATGTCTTTCTCCAGTTTGAGCATATATCTATTTGATGTCAGCAATGGAAGAAAGAGAAAACTCACCTAAGAGTGACTTAGTCGGAAAACGTACTTCTCTCCAATTACAAGAAGTGTGGGGTGCTGAGGAGCTGACTCAGCAGGTAAAGTGCTTGCTATACACAAATGAGGACCTGAACTCAGATCCCCAGCACTCACATATAAAGCCAGGAATGGTAGCACCTGGCTATAATACCAGAGTTGGAGAGGTGGACACCATAGATCCTTGGAGCTGGCTGGCTGGCCAGCCTAGCTGAATAAGGGAGCTCCCGGAACAGCGAGAGCTCCTGTCTCAAAAAATAAGATGTGGAAGGCAATCAATTACAGAGGGCACCCAGTATTGGCCTCTGGCCTCTAGATGCATGTGTATAGATGTGTATGTGCACCCACACGCACACATGCACACACACAAAAGGCAAAAGAATAAAAAGTATGATGTATGAAGCTGCAAGTCTGGAACAGCAGCTCCCCACACCATTGTCTATCAGCTTTGTTCTCGGCAGCTATCCTCACACAGTGTCAATGGGGCTAAAAAAAAAAAATAAACAAAAACAAAACAAAACAAAACAAAAACCCCTGCAG
>NW_008332021.1:0-599 GCF_000622305.1 Nannospalax galili | reverse complement strand
ACATGAATTCCTTCAGCCTATATATGTCATGGAAGGTTTTTCTTTCCCCTTTGACTATAATGAGATTTTGGCTGGGTATGGTAATCTGGATTGGTGTGGTCGTTTAGCACTGGGAATACTTTGGTCCAGGCTCTTCTGGCTTTCATAGTTTGCATTGAAAAGTCAGCTGTGATCCTAATGGGTTTTCCTTTATATGTGACTTGTTGTTTCTCTTTTGCAGCTTTCAGAATTTTCTCTTTGTTTTGTGCATATAATGTTTTTACTACGACGTGCCGTGGAGAGTTCCTGTTCTGGTTCTGTCTGTTTGGTGTTCTGTATGCTTCTTGTATTTGTATGGGCATGTCTTTCTCTAAGTTTGGGAAATTTTCTTCCATGATTCCTTTGAGGATCTGGTCCATGCCATTATCTTGGGATTCATCTCCTTCCTGTATGCCTATGATTTGTAAGTTTGGTCTTTTTGTGGTGTCACACTATTCCTGCATATTCCATTCTTGTGATTTCTTAAATTTTTCATAATTTTTGCTTGAGTGGTCTAGTGTGTCCACTTCATCTTCCAGTCTTGATATTCTGTTTTCTGTTTCATTCATCCTATTGGTGAG
>NW_008332020.1:0-730 GCF_000622305.1 Nannospalax galili | reverse complement strand
AGCTCTTCTTCTTTTGTTCAGGATTGTTTTGGTTATCATAGATTTCTTATGCTTCCATATGAGATTTGAGGTTCTTTTTTCAACTTCTGTGAAGAATTGCATTTGAATTTTAATAAGGATTGCATTGAATCTTTATATTGCTTTTGGCAGTATAGCCATTTTCACAGTATTAATCCTACTGATCCATGAGCATAGTAGATCTTTCAATCTTCTGGTATCACCCTCAATTTCTTACTTCAAGGTCTTAAAATTTCTGTTATACAGGTCTTTCACTTCTTTGGCTAGATGTGTTCCAAGCTCGTTTATGTTTTTTGAGGCTATCATGAATTTGACTTTTCCCCTGACTTATTCTCAGTAAGTTTCTTGGTTAGGAAGGCTACTGATTTTCAAATGTTAATTTTGTATCCTCTTACATTGCTGAATGTGTTTATCAGCTTTAGGAGTTTTCTGGTTGAGTCTTTATAGTCTTTAATGTAAGCAATCATATTATATGCAAACGGGTAATTTGACTTCTTCCTTTGCAATTTGTATCCCTTTATCTCCCTCATTTGTTTTATTGATCTAGCTAAAACATCAAGCAATATATTGAACAGAAATAGAGGATATACAACCTTTTTTGTTCCTGATTTTAGTAGAAATACTTTCAGGTTTTCTTCAGTTAGTATGATATTATCTGTGAGCTTGTTGTAGATTGTCTGTATTATGTTGAATTATGTCCTCTGTATCCTTG
>NW_008332019.1:0-772 GCF_000622305.1 Nannospalax galili | reverse complement strand
AATGAAAAAAAAATCAAAATGAAACCAATGCTATTATTTACTTGTTAGCTTGAGTAAATATTTCTTTTTTGTAAGTTTACTCATAATGCAAGTTCATAAGAAATTTGAAAAACATTCTTATAAATAAATAAGATGATGTGAGAACAGCTTTCCTGCTGGGCATTGTGGCTCATGCCACTGCCTGATGGCTGAAGCAAGACTGCTGCAAGTTCTGAGCCAACCTAGTTACATAGTGAACTCCAGGACAGCCTGAATCAGAGCGAGACCCTGTCTCAAAAAAAGAAAAGGGGGAAAAAGGAGGGGGCCGTGGGTAAGGCACTTCCCACTAAGCCTGAAAACCTCAGCTCAATCCCCTGAACCCACATGGTGAAGAGAACTGATTTCCTCAAGTTGTCATCTGACCTGCCCTTGTGTGACTTGTGTACAAGTCTGACCACACTTGCACACATAAACATACATAATGCACACACACATCACACACTCAAAATGTCAAAAAAAATTTTTAAACAAAAAAGGAGACTTACCACAACATACTAACAAAAAGAAACAAATGTCCATCAATTAAATTAATAAATTATAGTTGTATAGAATAAAAAATTAAAATAGTCACGAAACACGTCAACATAAATCTCAGAATGTTAAGCTAAAGAAGCAAACCACTGAATACTGTTTTCATAAAGACTAAAAGTAACGTCTGTAGATGGAGTTCACTGGTTCAGAGTATGCTGAGTATGTGCAAGGCCCTAGGTCTGATCTCCAGGATAACAAGATA
>NW_008332018.1:0-583 GCF_000622305.1 Nannospalax galili | reverse complement strand
TTATTTTGGTTTTTCATGTTATTATTTTTTCTCTGTGATTTTGACATGTTATTTTCTTTTGTAGTTTCTGACTCTTGTGTGATACTGGCCCTTCAAGTTTAGTTCTTCTTCTTTTTTGAACTTTATGTGTCTTTCTGGTTTACTTTTTGGGTACGAAGAGCTGGTTCGTCTAAGCTTCTGGTTTTCTCTTTTGATTTTATATTGATGTGGCTGGACTGATTTTGTCTTCAGGAGTTCTGTGGTGGCCCAATTCCAATGTGGGTCAGAAGTTTTCAGACTTTCTCCTTAGGTCTGGAATCTTCTAAGAATTATTTTGGCCTCAGGAACTTGGGTGTTGGACTGACCTGAGACCCTGGCCATGGCCGTGCCACACAGGGATGCAAACGCTGATGCGGTGTGAATTAACCCCAAGATTTCCCAGGGAGTGGATTGAGTAGCTGGGTTGTACTAGATGCAAAGGATCAGGGAGAGGCAAGGTAAGCCTTGGAGCCCCAGAAAGAGACTGTCAGCCCCAGAAAGAGCCTGGCGGGCATTGCAGGATCAGGAAGCAGAGAGAGGTGGGGGCGGGGCTGGGTCTAGAGGC
>NW_008332017.1:254-1211 GCF_000622305.1 Nannospalax galili | reverse complement strand
TCTCTCCAGGCCTTAAATTGGATATTTTGGTAAGTAGTAAATATACGAATAAACTCTGTCTCATCAGTAAAACAGACCTTTAAATACTAAAAATGGCCATAAAACTTCCAAGAAGGGGTGCCTTTCCTAGATAAAATAGATGAGCTAACTATATTTAACAATAGAACAGAGATAGTGGAAGCAGTAACAACAGGTGATATGTTGGGGAGAGGGTTAGTGACACACAGTCTTGCAGGCGATTGATGACACACTGGCACTCAAAACTGTTTTCCTCAATAGAGGCAATTCCAAACAAGAGGAAGAGTGTGGAAGGTATTCAGAGACCAAGTGTGGGGTTATTTTTAATATATCTAATGCTTTAGATCTCTCTCCTTACCTTCCCACACCCCCTCTCTATCCTCTCTCCTCCCTCCATCACCATCCCCCATTCCCCTTTCTCTCCTCCCCTCCCTTCATCCTTTATCTCCCCTCTCTCCCCCTCCCCCTCTCTCTCCTTCCATCCCCTCTCTCTGTCTCTCCTCTCTCCATCCCTTATCCCCCTTCTCTCTGCAGTGTTATTACTTTTAATTCGCCAACACAGCAAATGGTCACTGACCACTGCTAGCCCATCCTGTCTCACAATGTCAGTGTCAAGACTGATAGGAGAAGGGATTAAAGACAACTGAAGAAAGGATCTGTGAGAAGAAATCACTGATAACAAGAACTACTTTGTAGATTTATCATATGGCAGCTAATGGCAACTAACTGATAGCCTTGACAAGTGCTGGTAGCTGAGTGGAGCTGAATACTAAGAACAAGAAACTGTATTAGATCATTTCAGTGCTTCTTGAAGAAGCATACAATATTCTAAGATAAACTTTTTGGAATTTTTTTGAAATAATTTATTGGGAATTTCAAACATGCATATAAGGTGTTTTGATCAAATCCACACCCACTCCCTCCCCTTCAACTCCTCCC
>NW_008332017.1:0-198 GCF_000622305.1 Nannospalax galili | reverse complement strand
TATTATTTTTTATGGGGCTTTTGGCTACTCTAACATTACCCCTTCTGAAGAGGTAACCCTAAAATCTTTTAAAGATTAGATAAAAACTCCCAAATTCTCTTGACATGTTTGGCCTTTGGAACAGAGTATGCTGCTAAAAGACCCAAAGACATTTTGACTTTTAGCCAAGAAACTGGCCACTTTTCTTTAGGGTCTTTT
>NW_008332016.1:0-201 GCF_000622305.1 Nannospalax galili | reverse complement strand
CTTAGCTATTGTGAAAAGAGCAGCAGCAAACATGGATGTACAAGTTTCTCTACAATAGGATGAGATCTTTGGGTATACGCCAAGGAGTGGTATAACTGGGTCAAAAGGTAGGTTCATTTTTAGTTTTTTAAGAGTTCTCCTCACTGCTTTCATAGGAGATGAACAAGTTTGCAGCCCCACCAGCAGTGGATGAGTGTTCCC
>NW_008332015.1:0-818 GCF_000622305.1 Nannospalax galili | reverse complement strand
TAGATTTGTATGACCTACCAAAATTAATCCAAGATGAGATAATTTAAATAAGCCCACCAGAGCAAGCAAGATATAAACAATATTTTCAAATCTCCCAAGTTAAAAAGAAAATCCCAGGACATCATAGATATAGTGAATAATTCTGCCAGATTTTCAAAAAAGAACAAATTTAAATACCCATCAAATTCTGCAAGATAGAAGAGGAAGGAACACTTTCAAATCATTTTTATGAAACAACATTTAACCTGATACCAAAACCAAACACTAAACAAAAAGGAAAATTACTCTGATGAATATCGATGCAAATATTAAGAGAAAATCCTTCCAAACTCAATGCAAAATCACATCAAAAAGATTATTTACCACAATCACGTAGGTTTCATGCAAAAAGACGCATGGATGATTCAACATGTATAAATCAATAAATGCAATCTACCACATAATCAGCCTCAAGGACTAAAACAAAATGATCATCTCATTAATTGCAGAAGAGGCCTTTTGTAATATCCAACATCCAATCATGATAAAAGTCACGTAGAATCCAAGGATACAGAGGACATAATTCAACATAGTACAGAAAATATACAACAAGTGCACAGCATATATCATACTAACTATACAACAAGCGCACAGATAAAACCATACTAACTGAAGAAAACCCAAAAGCAGTTCTACTAAAATCAGGAACAAAAAGGTTGTATATTCTTCTACTAAAATCAGGAACAAAAAAGGTTGTATAGTCTCTTAATTTCTGTTCCATATATTGTTTGATATTTTAGCTAGATCAGTAAAATAAATGAGGGAGATAAAGGGATACA
>NW_008332014.1:0-431 GCF_000622305.1 Nannospalax galili | reverse complement strand
TTTTTCAGCAGTCTCAGCCAAGGCGCTTCAGCCCTCTAGTGTCCGACTGCTTTAAAAACATCTTCCCTTTACAATGGGGAATTCTGTGTCATGCCAAAACAAGCGCCAAATTCGTTCTCTTCAAAACCTGCTCAAATCTAGAAGACTTAAAATTTCAAAAAAAGAAAGCTTAAAATTTTGAAATGAGGTGTATCAATTTACACCCTGGATCTTATCAGCAGACATATCTGATCCTGAGGTGTGGAACTTTCTTTCAGATTTGGCTTATAAGAACAAAACCCAAGAAAAGCATAATTTTCCTCTTTCCTTTTTCCCAATAATGGCAGCCATCCAGCAATGCTTAAAAAACCCACCTAAAATTAAAGAAAGCCTACAATTGCCAGAGAATAATAAAAGAGAGATTTTAGATGATAAAAAAGACCCTAAAAATT
>NW_008332013.1:0-317 GCF_000622305.1 Nannospalax galili | reverse complement strand
AATCTCTTTATCAATGGGATCCTCTCCATCATATGCCAGGGCTCCAACATTAATCCTCCTAGTGATCTTTTTCATCCTGTACATTCTATATTTCTTTCTGCCCCATTTGCTCTTTTTCACTGTAGATCTGCATAATATTCACCACTAATAGCCACACCACCATTTTTATATTAGGCTGACTTGAAATTTCTTCCACCAGAGAAATTAGTCCATTGCTTTTCAACTTAGCCTCAGGCAAGCATTTAGGCTGAGGGCAGACTCCAGGAGCCAGACTCTGCCAAAATATCACAAGTGCTGCTTAAGTCCTTATTTCCCTC
>NW_008332012.1:0-462 GCF_000622305.1 Nannospalax galili | reverse complement strand
CAGAGGATTACAAGGGAGACACCTGGAAGGCATCCCCACACCCTTCGAATCGATTCAAGCTCTGCATCTGACGAGACTCTTCCTGCTAAGTCTATTGTTGACATTAAACTGCTTATCGGCTGATGGCACTTTTCCTGCAAGTAACATGAATCCCCATATGCCCCTTAGCACGAGTCCCCCAGATACCTGTGAGCTGGCTGGCCAGAACCCATGATTGGGTTCACCAGTTACAAGACAAGGGGAGAATGTAGGACCCTGAGACCCTCTTCATTCACCTGCTACCCCCAAATCCTTCCAGACCCCCACTAATTGCTCTTTTAGCTTCTGTAAAATGTTTGGCTGCTGCTTTAGACATGCCTGGACATGCCCTGGCATGCCCTGACCCCCACCTGCTATTCCCCCCCTGTAGGACCCCCAGATTGGGGTACCCTACGTTCTCGGGAGGTTGCACCCCAATAACTC
>NW_008332011.1:0-324 GCF_000622305.1 Nannospalax galili | reverse complement strand
TAGGTATGAGCCACCACATCTGGCTTCTGGGGTGTTAGGGAAGGAACCTTTATGTATGCTAGGCAAACACACTAACAAATGGAGCTACATCCCTAACCCAACTCTCAATGGCTCGTTTGTTTTGCGTTTTTGAGTGGCACTGTTTGCAGGGCAGCGGGACCCTCTGCATTTGTCTTATGCTATTTTTCATTAGTTTACATGTCGGTGTGTGTTCTACATGAGGATGAACCCAGGGCCAAGTTCAAGCTAGACCAGGGTTCCACCACTGAGCCGCGGCCGCCTCTGTGTTTTCTGTTCGCACTTCCCCATCTTCTGAATGCACGT
>NW_008332010.1:0-269 GCF_000622305.1 Nannospalax galili | reverse complement strand
CGAGGCCAGCCTGGTCAATATAGTGAGTTCCAGGACAGCTGGGGCTACAAGGAGACACTGCCTCAAAAAGACAAAAAACAAAAACAAAAACAAAAAACTACAAATGAACCTAACATTTGACCCAGTTATACCACTCCTTGGCATATACCCAAAGAACTGATCCTATTGCAGAGACACTTGTACATCCATGTTTGTTGCTACTTTTTTTCACAATAGGTAAGGTAGGAACTCAGGGAAGGAACCTGGAGGCAGGAGCTGGAGCACAGGCC
>NW_008332009.1:0-324 GCF_000622305.1 Nannospalax galili | reverse complement strand
TCTTTGCGTCTCTTGTCCCTTTCAGTCCCCTCTCCTCTCTCCAGGTTCCCATGCTGACTGTCTCGCGGGCCGAGACACTAAGGCTGCCCCTCTTATTCAACCATTTATGCAAAAGGAAAAAAAAAAAGCTAACAGTGCTGTAGCTAGGAAATGTTAGATACTAGAACTGTTAAAACTAGGAAAACCTTACAAGCAAGCAATCAGAGAGTCCCTAGCCACGTGGCTTGTGAGAATATGGGACATGGGAGCAAATGATGTCAGTCTAAGCCCTTCACAGCTGAATTATTTAACCACCCTTCTGTCCTTGCGATATAGGCTGTTCAA
>NW_008332008.1:5256-5420 GCF_000622305.1 Nannospalax galili | reverse complement strand
TCTGTTACAACAGTGCCCCACAGAGATGGTACGCACACCAGACACTGTTCTCTTGATGCTGGAGGCTGGAGGTGTGAGATTCAGCGAGGGCAGGGCAAGTTTCTCTGAGGCTCTGCCCTTGGACTCTAGAGGACCGTCTTCCCCTGTCTTTACATCATCTGGAG
>NW_008332008.1:0-3384 GCF_000622305.1 Nannospalax galili | reverse complement strand
ACTGCATGTGTGGACTATCACCCTAAACATGTGTGAACTGCATGTGTGGACTGTCATCCCAGACAGGTGTGAACTGCGTGTGTGGACTGTCATCCCAGACAGGTGTGAACTGCATGTGTGGACTATCACCCTAAACATGTGTGAACTGCATGTGTGGGCTATTATCTCAGACAGGTGTGGACTGCATGTGTGGACTATCACCCTAAACATGTGTGAACTGCATGTGTGGGCTATTATCTCAGACAGGTGTGGACTGCATGTGTGGACTATCACCACAGACAATGTGTAAACTGCATATTTGGACTATCACCACAGACATGTGTAAACTGCATGTGTGGACTATCACCACAGACATGTGTGAACTGCATGTGTGGGCTATTATTCCAGATAGGTGTGGACTTCATGTGTGGACTATCACCCTAAACATATGTGAACTACATGTGTGGGCTGTCATCCCAGACATGTGTGAACTACATGTGTGGATTATCACTACAGACATGTGTGAACTGCATGTATGGGCTATCATCCCAGACATGTTTGAAGTGCATGTGTGGACTATCGTCCCAGACATGTGTGGGTTGTCATCCTAGGCATGTGCGGACTGCATATGTGGGCTACCATCCCAGACATGTGAACTGCATGTGTGGGCTATCATCCCAGACAGGTGTGAACTGCGTGTGTGGACTATCATCCCAGACAGGTGTGGACTGCATGTGTGGACTGTCATCCCAGACAGGTGTGAACTGCATGTGTGGACTGTCATCCCAGACAGGTGTGAATTGCATGTGTGGGCTATCATCCCAGACAGGTGTGAACTGCGTGTGTGGGCTATCATCCCAGACAGGTGTGAACTGCATGTGTGGACTGTCATCCCAGACAGGTGTGAACTGCATGTGTGGACTGTCATCCCAGACAGGTGTGAACTGCATGTGTGGACTATCACCCTAAACATGTGTGAACTGCATGTGTGGGCTATTATCTCAGACAGGTGTGGACTGCATGTGTGGACTATCACCCTAAACATGTGTGAACTGCATGTGTGGGCTATTATCTCAGACAGGTGTGGACTGCATGTGTGGACTATCACCCTAAACATGTGTGAACTGCATGTGTGGGCTATTATCTCAGACAGGTGTGGACTGCATGTGTGGACTATCACCCTAAACATGTGTGAACTGCATGTGTGGGCTATTATCTCAGACAGGTGTGGACTGCATGTGTGGACTATCACCCTAAACATGTGTGAACTGCATCTTTGAAGCATTTCAGCCAGTCATGGAATTAAGGTTGTGGTTACTGCCCTGATCTTGAGCTGAGAGATTGCTGCGAAGGACTATAGACCCTTGGTTGTCTGGATGAAATTCTTGTTGTGGTGCTCAACTGCATGTGTGGACTGTCACCCTAAACATGTGTGAACTGCATGTGTGGACTGTCATCCCAGACAGGTGTGGACTGCGTGTGTGGACTGTCATCCTAGACTTCTGAGTGCCTGGAGCACATGAGCTCTGGTTGCTCTGCTCTTGCCCTGCTCACCTAGTGGTGTGGGTCCTGACGCCTGCCCCTGTCCGCATTGGACTTGTGCGTTTGGGTTCTGCCTTCATTTCTCTGTTTCATGCTTGTCTGTGGTTGACAAGACTCTTGACCTCCAAGGATGAGGCTCAGTCCTCCTCTTCCGTAGCACGAGCCCTTTGTAGAGATCCCACCTGAAGCTCTGCTGACCTCTGTGCCTGTCAGGGCATCCCCCTCCCATCCCTCCACACCCCAGCCTCTGGGGCATCTGGACAGTCCTGCAGCCCTCTCCTCCTTCACTGCTCAGCACACTGGTTCCCAGGAGGATGCTCCCTGCCCTCCACACCCACCACATGGGTTTTAAGAGAACGTGATCAAGACCTGGAACTGCAGGAGGGCAGAGGACGTGTGTCCTCGCTAAGCCTCTCTCAACTGCTAATATCTAGACGGTGTAGAGGTTATGTCACAACAAGAGTTTGACTGAAAATGGGCAGAGAGACAGAAGATGGAGAGGAACACAGCAGTCCCTCTCCTCCAGGGTGTGCATGTGTCCTGGGGTCTGAGGAAGGGATAGAGTCCATGAGAGGCAATGCCGGGAATTCTTAATAAGGAAAAGTGGAGGATGGTAGTTACATGCTGTGGGCCAAAGTTCTATACTTTATCACTTTTGAACACCAAAGACTCTGTTGTAGCTTATGTGAGGCTCCTTCCTCCTCCCTGTTCCCGTCACCCAGAGGTCCAGGAAGAACTATTCTCACAATATTCTCTCTCTGGCATAGATTAGTTAGGTTTAGTGCTCTTGGATTTATGCCAAGGTTATATCAATTTACAGTGTTTCAACCACCAGACAATGGTCCCCAGGGCTATAAAGTCAATAACAGTGAAGGCAGGAAGAACCTGTGCCCACTGCTCCTCACATGCCCACGTCTCTCCTCCATCTCTAGTGAGAACACAGGCCTTCCGCTCCATCTCAGAGGCAGTCCTTTCAGAAGAAGATCAGGGATACTTCCTGGTGAGCATTTCCAGTGTGGGCTGTGGGGTCTGTGTGGCGGAGGCCAGCTTTCTGTGGGAAGGTGGTTCGGAAGTGGTAAATCCATGTCCTTAACTAAGGGGCTGGCTGTTTCTGAGCACCATGGCTTAGAACTTTCTAGCACACAGAGAGCCTCCATCTTCTAGAATAGTGGTTTCTTGGCCAACTCACCCATTCCAGCTATTGGAGGAGTTCTAGTACCTTCCACACCCAAGCAAGAAAGAGTCCCTCCTGAATGGAAGGCCTTCCTGGGAAGGCAGACTTTTCCTGGGTGCCTTGATGACAGACATGGCATCCTTTTGTTTTTTTCATCTCTCAAAGAGTCATATGTAGCACAACGCCAGAACTTGATTGAGTCTGGTTTCTTGAATGAATGAGTGAACAGATGGAACGAAAAATCTTGTTAGGTATGTGGGTTGCTGGATCATCGGTCTGGGCCCCACAGCTCTGACCCTTTTTCTTCACATGGGCTTCATGCAGCGTTCACGGGAGTCATGCCACGGCCCTCCGTCCTGAAGTGCCTCCTTCCTGTCAGTGCTTGCCTTGTCTTTGCCATCCGCTCTGTGGGTAAGAGTAAACAGAAGGGGCTGAGGAGACGGCTCAGCACTTACAGCACGTGTTGCTCTTGTAGAGGACTGGGGTTTGATTCCCTGTACCCAGGCTTACAACCATCTGTAACTCCAGTTCCATGGATTGTAACCCTCTTCTGGCCTTTGTGGGCAGTACATGCACACAGTGTGCTACACACACACACACACACACACACACACACACACACACAAGCACATACAAGTAAAACATTCATACACACAAAATAAAAATAAATAAAAACATTTACAAAAGGT
>NW_008332007.1:0-437 GCF_000622305.1 Nannospalax galili | reverse complement strand
CAATGCTCCAATGGGCCAACACTTTAGCCCCATGTTACATTATATATAGCCTTTATAATATTGCCATTATATTGCACAAATGTGCCATCACAATGTTACAATATGACTTGCTATAGTTCCCTTGTGCCATTACAATGCACCATTCTGTCATTATGATGATCCGTTGTTTCTTGACCATACTCAATATGGAAACACGGTGCTCAATGTTCCCTTAGCTTCCACCAAACTGACATCACAATTCTCCAATTTGTCATCACAGTACTCCAATGATACATCACAGTGCTCCAATGCACCTTCATTAAGGCCCCATGTGCCATTATATTGCTCCAATGTGCCATCACAATGTTACAATATGAATTCACAAGATTCCATTTTGCGTCACAATGCTTTGTGCCATCACAAATCACCATTGTGTTGTTACAATGATCCATTTTGTT
>NW_008332006.1:4515-5982 GCF_000622305.1 Nannospalax galili | reverse complement strand
CCACAGCAATGACCAAACTAACAAACTATCTCTATTGGTGCAATAGTGATAATTTTTTATTTTTGAGGGTAAATCAACAGTTCTCTAATTGTACTTACAGCCCATTCAGTGGAAGGGCATTCATACCTGGTATTGTAAAAGCAAAGTACACATATTTGTCATGTGTATAAGTGACTAGAGAAGTGTATAGTACTGTTACTTTCATTTATTATTTCTGCTTGTGCCTAACTATGAGACATATTCAAAACTATAGAGATTCATATACTTTGGACAATTTTCAGCTCATTCAGCTCTCAGGATTTGCACTGAAGTCATTTAGTAGGGAGGACTTTCATGTGAGGCTGGAGTGAGTTGCTTATGTGTCAGGGCCACCGAATTCCTCCCTGAGAGCAGAAACAGGAGCAAAAGGGAGTCTGAAGACTAACAGAGCATGGGATTTCTCTCAAGAAAAGGTTTCTGAAAAATATGCTTGCACAAAAAAAGGTTTCTGAAAAATATGCTTGACAACCACCTTCAATCATGTTCTTCCTCTGCGTAAGAATGGTTCCAGGATAGGAGAGAGAGAGAGAGAGAGAGAGAGAGAGAGAGAAACAGAGACAGAGACAGAGACAGAGACAGAAAGGAGAGAGAAAGAGAGAAAGAAAGAGAGAGCAATCTTAATGCCGCGGGAGATGAGTATATCAGATCTTAATCCTTGTAGCCTATGACTATAGCAAAAAGTCCTTTCTTGCCAGACATCATTTTCAACAGAAAATCATCTATTAAAAAAAACTATTTAATTTCTCAGTACATATGGTATGGTTTTCTGTGACTTTATTCCACTACCCAAAATTTCTACAGTGCACGTATGTACAGCATTAAAATATTAAACCAGGAAGGAGTAGGGAAATGACTTGTAAGGCACCTCACTGTTTAGCATAAATACTTGGGTTTGAATTCCCAGCATCCACATCAAAAGTCAGATGCAGGCATGTGTGTGCCTATAAGCCCAGCAACTGTTGTTTCTTCTTTCCCATTTACAAGTTGTGCACTTTTATTAAACTGGTCTGAAGTCAGTGTATAGGCAATCCCTGGTGCCTGACACATTGACCTTCTCATGCTGTTGTCCTCCCTGCATGAACTCAGGGTGTAGACTGGGCCATCTTCTTTGGGGAGAGGGAGTGACTATTGGGAGGCTGAGAGGCACTTGAAATAACTAATTTTTTAAAAAACAAAGTCCTTCTTCATTGGAGAACTTGGGGATGCTTGCTCCAATGGACTGCTGTCACCATTACTCTTTCGGGTTTTAATACTCAGTCAAAAGCACCTAAAAAGAGACAATTTTTGTTCAAAATTTTAAAAAAATATACTCTTTCTCATTCCACAATAATCATTTTCCAATTGTTCCTTTTTTAGGATCAGGACCTGCTGTTCAGTGAATGAACTTGCACTGAGGGACACCTGGCTGGAAATGCTTGACCCGATAGG
>NW_008332006.1:2277-4371 GCF_000622305.1 Nannospalax galili | reverse complement strand
TCATTGTCCAATGAAAGATGTATTCAGTTTGACAAAAATGTAGCAGTTTCCAGTCATCTCCCCAGAAGAAAAGCATTAAAAAATAAAATCATACCACTATTCTGTTTCTCCATCTCTGCCTCTCTCTTTCTCTGTCTCTCTCTGTCTCTCTGTCTGTCTCTGTCTCTGTCTCTGTCTCTCTCTCTTTCTCTAACTTAGGTTTTGACAAGAAACTGTATAAAATCTCACTCAGTATCTTTCAGGCTTGAAGCATTTTCAGTTGGACAATGAAGGGTTCAACTCACCAGGACTGGTCATACTCCTACCTGCTGACCCACATGTTCTGGAAGGTGGGCAGCGGGGCCAGGATGGAGCCACCAATCCACACGGAGTACTTGTGCTCCGGGGAAGCAAGAATCTTGATCATCATGTGCTGGGGGCCAGAGCACTGATCTCTTTCAGCGTCCTGTGTTACCAGGGAACACGGTGGTGCCACAGGACAGCACCGTGTTGGCATAAGGTCCTTGACGATGTCGACGTCACAATTCATGATGGAACTGAAGGTGGTTTCGTGGCTACTGCAGGATTCCATGCCAGGATGGATGACTGGAAGAGAGTGCTTCGGGACAATGGAAGTACTCGCTGCCAAGGCCAATCCCGCAGCTCATAGCTGTTCTCCAGGGAGGAGGAAGATGCAGCCTGTGCCTTCTCTTCAGTGACGTCCAGGACTAGGTAGCACACAACTTGATAACATGCAAAATTTGGTGACTCCAGAGGTGGTGAAGCTGTAGCCACACTCAGTCAGGATTCTCATAAGGTAGTCTGTCAGGTCTGGTTCAGCCAGGTCCAGACACAGATAGCACATGGGAGAGCACTACCCTCATAAATGGGCACAGTGTAGTTGACCATGTCAAAGGAGTTCATCACGATGCCAATTGTAGAGCCAGATGCATAGAGGGACAGCACATTTTTGATAGTTATGCACATCACTAGGGTACTGAAGGTTTCAGAGATGCTCTGGGTCATCTTTTCACGATTGGCCATGGGGTTCAGAGGGCCCTCAGTGAGCAGCACCGGGTGCATGTCAGAGGCCCCAGGAGGTGTTGTGCCAGATCTTTTCCATGTTGTCCCAAATATTGAATACCATGCCTGATTGGTACTTCAGGGTCAGGATGCCTCCTTTGCTCTGGACCTTCTCATCCACATAGGAGTCCTGTGGCCCATTCTTCAAGGAGCCCAGGATTGAAGGAAGTCAGACTGGGGAGCATCATTGTCCACAAAGAATCCAGCTTTGTACATACTAGAGTCTTTGTTGGCAATGAGTGTAATGATAAAGTCATCCATGCCAAACTGTGTGGTAGGTGTGGACCAGCAGAGGAGCAGAAGCAAGGGGCTGTGCTCAGCGGGTAGACTTGGACTCACTAGTCACAGCATCATTCTTTTTTTTTTTAATTAAAAATATTTTATTTATTGTGTGTGTGAGTATATTAGCCTGCGTGTGTATAAGTGCAAGTGTGTCATCATGCAATGCCCTAGGAGGTCAGAAGTGGGCTTCAGATTCCCTAAAACTGGAGTTTACAGATTATGCCTCCATGCGGGGGCTGGGAATCAAACCTGGGTCCTCTGTAAGAGCAGCCAGTGCCCTTAACCGCCGAGCCATCTCTCCAGTACCCCCACCCCCAGCACCATTCTTAAGGATACATAAATGGATGACTATTCTTTGTAAATGTAACCTTCACTGTATCAATTGGCAAAACTTTCAGATCACCCTTTATATCCTCAGTGCTGCATTTCACAGTGAAGAGATTTAGTCATCAGAAGATGGGTATGGTCTCTCCACAGATCAGTGAGTGCCAGGGCCAGATTTGAATGCAGGATTGTCTGAGTGTAAGTATGTTCATGTTGTTTCTATGCAGAGATGAACCACAACTTGTGAAATGGGACACAAGAGAAAACAGATGCTACTGAATTCACAAATCCTTCTCCCTCTGCACTGTACCATATTTTCCCTATTTGAAATGGGCTGCAACATTCACACTCTGTAACTGATTTTATTTCAAATGAGAGGCAGGGGGTAATGGAAATTTTCCCACATGACTTCTTTTCCTTTCCATC
>NW_008332006.1:0-1431 GCF_000622305.1 Nannospalax galili | reverse complement strand
TATTTGGATATAAGAAAACAATTTTGAAGTGTCTAGAAAACAAGCATTCTCATAATGTTGTCTCCAACACTGATGCCAAATGAATCAAAATTCATCATGACATACAAGTTGGAAGCATGTGCTTGTCTTGCCTTTAGTAATACAAGGTGGTCCTTTTTTCCCTTTTGTTTAATAATCAAATTACCTATGCCAGAAACTGTAACTATTTGGTTTAAAAATTAAAAATCACTGTGACCTTTTTAGAGGAAGAGTAAAAAATAATCTATTCAAATCCAAAAACCAGTGTTTTTATTTTGAATAAAAACAAACTTCTTGATTTGATGAAAAGAAAAAAATAAAGTAAAAAGAGAAAAGAAAAAAATAAGACAGAGAGTAAAAAGAAACCACATCAAACAATTGTTTTTTGAGTCACAATTTCATGCTATTCACAGTTATGGGAGTTATTACCCACTTATTTGAGATTCGCCCTGTATCATCTGTATATTTCATCCATGTCATTTTGTTGTTGTTGTTGTTGTTGTTGTTGTTTTACTCTTATTATTTTAGTAAGTGCAGCATAGAGTGTGATTGAGTATAGAATTAATTTCAGGCCCAATCGTGTCAATCTCCATATCCATTTATCTGGAAGTTTCCATGAGTTATGTTGTGTTATATGTTGAGTATTTTTTGCTGAAGAAAAATTTATTATTCTTTCCCTTAAAAATAGTCATCCTATACTCCTAGTTTGGGCCCTGCGCCATTCCTAGTCTCGGGGCCCCAGACACCTAGGGAACCAATACTGCTTCCTGACTCTTCTCACCCAGAGCAACTCAGTCCTTTCTTGGGCTCCAGGAGCACCACTTCTGGTCCTGGCCCCGCATTCACCTCTCTCTGGTTCCCTGGGCCTGTACCACCGGCTAACTCTCCTAGCCTGCACTACTATCGTCAGGCCTCTTGGGGTAAGTCTATAGCACAGCTCTCCGCACCGGGACTCCCTAAGCCTCATTCACCCTTCCATCCCCCACCCTCGCCGTTCTATACTCCTAGTTTGGGCCCTGCGCCATTCCTAGTCTCGGGGCCCCAGACACCTAGGGAACCAATACTGCTTCCTGATCCTTCTCACCCAGAGCAACACAGTCCCTTTCTGGGGCTCCAGGAGCACCGTTTCTGGTTCTGGCCCTGCCCTCATCTCCCTCTACTTCCCTGGTCTTGCAACACCCACCAGCCTCTTTCTGGGGCTGACAGCCTCTTTCTGGGGCTCCGAGGCTTACCTTTACTCTCCCTGATCCTTTGCATCGAGTACAACCCAGCTACTCAATCCATTCCCTGGGAAATCTTGGGGCTTCTTCCCTTCTGCCTTTGCATCCCTGCATAGCGCGGCCACGGCCAGGGTCTCAGGTTAGTGCCACCAAAGTTCCTGAGGCCAAAAGCATTCTTAGAAGATTCCAGACC
>NW_008332005.1:0-299 GCF_000622305.1 Nannospalax galili | reverse complement strand
CAGCTGTAGGGTAGCTAGAGAATGCACCTGGGTAGAACTTTCCCGTTACTCTGTTATGCCAGCAATCGTCCCATGGATCTGCAACATGTATTAGAGAATAGTCATGGTTCCCATAGAGATAATTATTATCCTCTAGGTAGATGGGTCTTTCCTGTCCTGTTATGCCCTGATATCCCCCAGTTAATCCTAGTTCCAACCTACAGGGATTGAAATAGTGACAGCCCCCATAGGTATCAACTTTCTTGAGTCATGATGGATCTGTCTGTCGGAAAGGAAAGCAAACATAGTCGTTAGTTTTG
>NW_008332004.1:0-1006 GCF_000622305.1 Nannospalax galili | reverse complement strand
ATGTATATTATCCAAATATTTCAGGGCTGGAGAGATGGCTCAGCAGCTATGAGCACTGGCTGCTCTTGCAGAGGACCTGGGTTTAATTCTCAGCACCTACATGACAGATAACAACCATCTGTAACACCAGTTCCAGGGGAATCTGACATCCTCTTCTGACCTCTATGAGCATTGCAGGATACTGGTGTCTTACCCACATGTAGCCAAAACACTTATATACATAAAATAAAAATAATAAATACAATATTTTTAAAAATTAAAAAAATTTTTACAAAAACATTATTTAGAATTTCATACATTGCATATAAGGTGTTTTGATCAAATCCATGTCCACTCCCTCCCCTCCAACATTCCCCCCTCTGAAGAGGTAACCCTAAAATCTTTTAAGGATTAGATACAAGCTCCCAAATACTTTTGACATTTTTGGCCTTTGGAACAGAGTATGTTGCTAACAGGCCCAAGGATGCTTTGACTTTTAGCCAAGAAACTGGCTACATTTGTTTGGGGATTTTTACCCTAACTGCCTAGCCAATTCCTACCTCCTACTCTTATCACACCATCCTCTGAAGGAGTTACCTAAATTGCCAATAGGAATAGAGACTCTGACAACTCTGGCTTCTTCCATGCTGAACAGGAATGCAGGGTGAGGCAAGTGGAGTACCCCTTCAGTGGGTCTATCTAAAAGACTCCCAAATTGCACAACCTTTGTCTCGTCCTTGAATTGTGAATGGGAGATGTGAAGGAGAAGTAAAGGCAAGAGTAATTAGCATTACAAGTTCTAGACAGGGAACTAGGAAAAAGTCAGAACAATTTTCAAATTTCAAATGTTCATATGAGAGTCCACTGGAGTTTCTTGGCAAGGGCTTCCAAAAGCATCCCTCTATTGGGTTCTTCCTCATTTTTCTTTTATCTTCCAAGGCTGGACTAGTTGGCTGGAAAGAGTGGCTGGAAAGAATGGCTGGATATTCAGGTGAGGGTCCAGTGACCCTGCTTGGCACTCCTTTAA
>NW_008332003.1:0-745 GCF_000622305.1 Nannospalax galili | reverse complement strand
TGTGAAGTCAAAATTGCATATTGTGAAGTCATATTGTAACATTGTGATGGCACACTGCAGCTATATAATGGAACATGGGGTGATAGTGTTGGCACTGTGAAGTCATATTGTAATATTACGATAGCACAATGGAGAATTGTAATGTCACAATGGAACATTGTTAAGTTATATTGCAACATTTTGATGTCACATTTGAGCAGTATAATGACCCATTGGGTGACTGTTTGGCACATTGGAGCAATGTGATATCACATTGAAGCACTGTGCTGTCACAATGGAACATTGTGAAGACATATTTTCACATTGTGATGGCACCATAGAGCATAGTGATGGCACATTGGAACATTGTGATGTCACGTTGGAGCCATGTGACGTCACTATGTAACAATGTGAAGTCATATTGAAACATTGTGATGACATCATGGAGCAGTACAGTGGCACAGGGGGTGATAGATTTGTCACAGTGGACCAATGCTGTGGGGGATTTGAGCCAGCGACCCCCACGCAGTGATTTTGGGGGATGAGTAAGCACACCATTCGCCACCCTATGCTGCCCTCAGTACTGGGGAAAATCAGACACAACAGGGAGCCTAGTCAAGCAGGCACTCATTTAATACAGGTGTTACAGAGCTTATAAAGTCACCTGGAAATCCCCCCTCCCCCTGAGGGTGTATCTTAAGGATGGTTATGTACGGATCATGCAATCCTCAGCAGTGTGGAAGTATCCTTTAGACTTTTAAAGCAA
>NW_008332002.1:0-217 GCF_000622305.1 Nannospalax galili | reverse complement strand
ATGAAAAGGACAACACAACACAACAAAACCTCTGGGACATGCTGAAAGCTGCCCTTAGGGGGAAGTTTATAGCTCTTAGTGCCTGCATTAAAAAATTGGAAAGAACACAAATAAATGACTTAACATTGCAACTCAAGATACTTGAAAAGCAACAACAAGTGAAACTCAAATCCAGCAGACAAGAAGAAATAACAAAAATCAGAGCAGAAATTAATGA
>NW_008332001.1:1239-2568 GCF_000622305.1 Nannospalax galili | reverse complement strand
ATAAACACTTTCTTCCTGTGTGTCGTTTTCAGTCATGTTTATCAGAGCAGATCAACAGAAAGCAAACTTAGAAAGTTTTAAAATTCTGTTTCAGGTTAATTGCTTGTGGTTAATATATTGATCTTTCATTTTTAAAAGTCTCCTCCCAATCTTAGTTGAGATTTCGTGCCTCCAAGAGAATGCTTCGTAAGGGTGATGTCCTTTGTCTGATATTGATATCATAAACGTATTGGTTGGGAAAGAAAAAGATGGAAAGGACTAAATTCCTGTTTAATATGAAAATGTTAAAGTCCGTATAGGCTTATCTGTTTGAATTTGGCAGTCTTTCAGATAAACAGAGAAAAAGTCACAGTAAATAATTGGGAAGTATAAGAAGAAGGACAACATAGGTGTATTTTTGAGAATTTGTAAGTAAAGGATATCAGTGTTCATGAGTCATATCATATTGTAAGATCGATGAAGGCCATAGAGTGATGATGTAGCTGTGCCCAATCTTCTACATTATGGTTATTATGGTTCTTGTGTGCAATATTGTACTGTGATAATGCTGGTGATATCACCTAAATATGTCTACTACTTCTCTGTGTGTAAACTAAGGATCACCATGCATCTTATTACTTTTCCTATCTTGATGATGATATTTTTGTAGTTTACCTGATCTTAAATAGACTTATGATATATCCAGGACATAAGCTTCCTTATTATGAGTTCGACGTTTATTTTCACCTCACTAATATGCATGGTTTAGAATATAAAGGTGAAAAGAGTGTGTGCATACCTTATTTTAAAGATTAAAATGACTTCAAAATGTATATTACTGGTTCACAGGGTCCTCCAGGTAATTGGAGTGTACATCAGAATCTAGATTTGGCATGCTAGGTAAAGGGCAATATATTTGCTATCACTTAAGACTAAGGAATAAATTATTTCAGAGGTCAAGTGTCACATTTTGTCGGGGGGAGTAATAACAGCTTCAGTGGATGACACATCCTTCGGAGTCAGCACTTTAAGAGAATGCCTTATTCATTAGCCTATTCATCTGTGTGCGGGTTACTTTACCGCGTTGCCATAAGAGAAAACTGAAACATGAGTACATTCACTTTCAGCCCCCTGTTATTTGATGAAGTAACAAAGAACACACAGTGGAGGAAACACACCAGCTTCAGCAAAAAGTCCCGGAAAAACTGAATCTCTACCCGTGGAAGAATGAAATCGGACCCCTTTCTTCCACCTTACAGAAAAGTCAACTTCAGATGGACCAAAGACCTCAATATAAAGCCTGAAACTCTGAAACTGCTAGAAGAGAAAGTAGGCAGTACCTTCCATCTT
>NW_008332001.1:0-1180 GCF_000622305.1 Nannospalax galili | reverse complement strand
AACAAGCGGGACCTCACTAAACTTAAAAGAATCTATGTAGCAGTAGAAACAACCGAGGAAGCAAAGAGGAAACCCACTGAGTGGGTGAAAATCTTCACCAGTCACATATCCAAAAGGGGATTAATACCCAGAATATACAAAGAACTCAGAGAACAAAGAAACGAGAAAATAAATTAGCTTATAAAAAGGAAGGAAAATGATGGACAGCTCACACTCTTGTAAGAAACAATATCTCAAACAGAATGCATAATTCGAGACCAATGCATGATGCTTCACAGTGAGTTGTTACACACTAAGATTGAAGAATACATTAGACAAGGGTTAACATCTTTCTTTGACACTCTGTTAGAGGCTAAAGGAAATGACAGAGGCCACACTTACAATAAGCTTACACCATGTGCAGTGTTTTCCCTAGTTTGGTGCTGATTTTATAAAATACAAGTGAACGGCGCTATACTTCGTAGAGGAAGACTTACCATGTTCGATATTTGCTGTGGCTTTGAACCATCTGTGTAGTATAGGTGTAGTTGCTGTTGCTAGGGCTTTCTGATATTAAGTGGGCATCTGTGCCTTGGAACCGTTGTTTTATTTGTTTCTTTCTTTTAAAAAATGTTGTTTTTTTCTTTTTTTGACAGAGCATGGGGTAAAGGTTTATTTACAGAAGAGTGGGCACCCTACATTTACAGCTGCGCCTTCAAGTCCATACTCCAAGACATCTCCTGTGACCTGACAGCTGCACAAAATGGTGAGAGAGGTGCCTCTTGGTGTTCTTGGCATATATATCCTTTGCTCCTACCCCCACGTGCAGATAAGGTCAACTGGTTCAGTGGGATATAGGTGTGCATCTATCTATCTATCTATCTATCTATCTATCTATAGAGATACATAATTTTTAAATATATTTAATGTTTTTTAGAATTTCATGGATGAGTGCACTGTGTTTATATCAGTTCTCCCTCTTCCTCTTCCATCTTCTGTTGGGCCACTCTCTCTTTCTCTCTCATACCCTCTTTTTTTATATTTATTTTTTTTTTAGACAAAAAAACACACCCCCACCCACACACACACAACAAAACAAACAAAAAAAAAAACGAGTCCAGTTAGTGTTTAATCTAAATTAAATTCCCGATTTTCACAACAGAGCAAGCAAATAAACAAAACTCCTAAAGACTGACTTATT
>NW_008332000.1:2870-3187 GCF_000622305.1 Nannospalax galili | reverse complement strand
CCATGCCACAAACCTCATGTACATACTTTCTAAGTCTTATTTTTTAGGATGCATATAACTTTTTATTTATGATTATGCATATGGCCATATATATGTATATGCATGCAGCTGCTCCCAAACACTAGAGATGAGTTATAGAAGGTTGGCATACTATGCCAGGTCTGAGAACCAAACTCCAGTCCTCTGCAAGAGCAGAAAGCACTCTGAACTGCTGAAACATGCTATGATTTCCATCATGCTCATCTATGAATTTCAGCACAGCAGGGATTCTAACATTCAAATTTCCATTACTAAGCCACAACCATCCGACCATCTTG
>NW_008332000.1:0-1854 GCF_000622305.1 Nannospalax galili | reverse complement strand
TGTCCTGAAGACTCAGGGTTCATTGTGGAAGAGGGCAAAGAGACTATCAGAACCAGAGGTGGTAGATGACTACATGGAAACAGAGCTTTTCAGACAGCTGGGCAGTTGATCATATGGACCTACAGCAATGGTGGCAGCATGCACAAGTCCCACATAAGCTCAAGCCTGACAGAATCCCAGCATGGAAGTGGGGAGGTGGGTAGAAGGCCAAAGACCTAAATGAAGAACTATAGGAAACCGGTGGTCACTGGATGAGGGAGAATCAGTTTTCTTTAACAGTGTGATGACCATTCTTCAATGAATGGTCCCAGACAGAAGGGCAGTTGGGAACTATATATATCCGAAATTGGGTGGGGTACAAAGAGGGAGGGAATTCAAAGATGATCAAAATATTGCATGAAATTTGCAAAAATTCACAAAAGATTAAAAAAAGAGAAACCTGTGCTAAAATATATGATGGAGACAGAACCTGACAAGTGTGTGGTGGACATAGGAACAAAGACAGCCCAGTGCTGCGCTTCCCTTGGCCTTCCACCTTCCTCTCTACTTGTGATATATCTATGGACGCAAAAACCCTGCTCTCACCTCAATGATAATAAGAGGTAACATAATCTGGAGTCAAATACTGGTGACCACACACAGAAACAGAGATTCAGGTCACCCCATACTATGATCTGATATGGTAAGAGTTTAAGGATATTTTTATCTTAACAGTACAAAAGAAAGTAAGGATTTATTTGTTTCTATTTCACTAATATCTGCTCTGATGTTTGTTATTTTTTCTCATCTGCCACATTTGGGTTTGGTTTGTTGTTCTTGCCTTTCCAGACTCTGGAGATGAACCATTCAGTCATTTATTTGTACTTATTGTGATTTTTTAATGTAGACACTCAGAGCTATAAACTTCCCTCTCAGGAATGCTTTTAATGTGTCCCAGATGATTTGCTGTGCTATATTATCATTTTCATTTACTTTCAGTGATGCTTTTCTTTCTTCATTTCTTACGTGGTCCATTCATTATTCAGGATTGTTGTTTAATCTCCCTGAAATTGTGTAGTTACTAGAGCTTCTTTTGGTGTTGATTTTAAGCTTTAATTTGCTGTGTTCTGATGGAATGCTTGGAATTCATTTCGATTTTAGAGAAACTTCAACGGGCTACTGTGAATACTATGAATTCTCTGGTGCTTGGGTGCAATATTCAGTAGGTGTCTGTTAGGTCCATTGGATGTATGATTTCATTTAATTCAGACATCTCTTTATTCTTTGTCATGTTGATGTATTGGAGTGTCACCAGAGTTCTCTCGGGGTCTCTTGCACAATCAGACAAAACCATATAATATATTTTCATGTGAAGTTATTATGGGTTATGCCCTTGGGGAGGGAGGGAGTAAATGGGGGAACTTTCACAGAGAGAAGCACTCTTGCTCCGGGGCTCAGAGCCTGCCACCTCAGATGCTCCCACTGCCCGCCCATAGTCTCCGTTAACTTTCACCCACACATCTTGGGCTCACAGTCTCATCCCATGTTGGTAAATGCCCCCTCTCACATCCACACAGGTGACGTACCAGGGCTAACTCTCTCTCAACACCCACCACCTCTCACGTTCCTCTCGGTTCCTGGCTTCCATCCCAAATGGTACAGAAAACGCCTCCCCAGTCCATTTTCTGCAGCAGGCCCATCCCCTCAGAGGAATCAGTCACCTGGGGGACATGGAGATAATGGAATATTTGTTACCTACTCTTACTGAGCTAGGGTTGATCTGTGTCTTGAAGCCCTTTAGTACTCTTTTTTTATGAAACTGGTTGCACCAGATTTTAGTGCATATATGTTCATATCTTCTTGGTCAAATGTCCC
>NW_008331998.1:0-3470 GCF_000622305.1 Nannospalax galili | reverse complement strand
TCCTAGCTGGCATGAGGTTCAGAGGCTAAGCTCCACGTTGTTCAGAGGGCCTCACGTTGGATGCCAGATATGGGGCATGCGCTCTCTCTGGGTGCACTCCCAGAATGGCACTCCCCCGCCACACCTGGTTAGTTGCTGGTGGGTCTGGCCACAGGCGTCTCTGGATGCGGCGGCAGGTCCCCTGCAAGCTTTTCCCGGTGGCTCGGGTCCCGTGTCTCTGGAGCTTCTCTGCTGCAGAAGCGTTGTCCTGCCGAATCCTGTCCCTAATCCACCCGTGTACTTTGGCATAACCGTATTACAATATAACTTCACAATGTTACATTTTGACATCACAATGCTCCAATATTCCAACACTATTGCCCATGTGTTATTAAATTGCTCCATAGTGCAATAAAAATGTTACAATATGAATTCATAAAGTTCCTTTGACTTTTCACAATGCTCCATTGTGACATCACAATGCTCCAGCATGCCAATAGTATTTCCCCATGTGCCTATATGTTGCCCCATAATGCCACCAAAATGTTACAATATGAATTCACAGTGTTCCATAGTGACATCAAAATGCTGCAATTTGAAGTCACAATGCTCCAGTGTGACAACACTAACCCCAAATGTGCCATTATATTGTTCAAATGTGTCATCACGATTTTATAGTATGACTTCTCCATGTTCCATTGTGCCATCACAACGCACCTATATGCAATCACAATGCTCATTGTGCCATTATGATGCGCAATTGTGTCATTACCATGAACCATTGTGTCATCATCATGCTCAATATGCAAACATGGTGCTCAATGTCCCCTCACAATCCGCAAATTTGAACACACGATTCTCCACAGTACCATGACAATGTTACTTTATGACTTCATAATGTTCCATTGTGACATTACAATGCTCCAATGTGCAAGACTATCTCCCCATTTGCTGTTATATTGCTCCAATGTGCCATCACAATGTAACAATATGACTTCCCAATGTGATATCACAATTCTGCAATGTGCCAACACTATTGCCCAATGTGCATATTGCTCCAATGCGCCATCACACTGTTACAATGTGACTTCACAATCCTCGATTGTGACATGACATCGGTCCAATATGCCAACGCTATCACCCCATGTGCCGTTATATGGCTCCAATGTGCCATTCCAATGTTACACTTTGACTTCACAATGTTCTATTGTGACAAAACAAACCTCCAATGTGACAGCACATTGCTCCAATGTGCCAACACTATCGCCCCAAGTGCCATTATATGGCTTCAATGTGCTATCATAATATTCCAATGTGACATCACAATTATCCAGTGTCACATCACAATGCTCCAATGTGCCAACACTATCTCCCCAAGTGCCATTATATGGCTTCAATGTGCTATCATAATATTCCAATGTGACATCACAATTATCCAGTGTCACATCACAATGCTCCAATGTGCCAACACTATCTCCCCAAGTGCCATTATATGGCTTCAATGTGCTATCATAATATTCCAATGTGACATCACAATTATCCAGTGTCACATCACAATGCTCCAATGTGCCAACACTATCTCCCCAAGTGCCATTATATGGCTTCAATGTGCTATCATAATATTCCAATGTGACATCACAATTATCCAGTGTCACATCACAATGCTCCAATGTGCCAACACTATCTCCCCAAGTGCCATTATATGGCTTCAATGTGCTATCATAATATTCCAATGTGACATCACAATTATCCAGTGTCACATCACAATGCTCCAATGTGCCAACACTATCTCCCCAAGTGCCATTATATGGCTTCAATGTGCTATCATAATATTCCAATGTGACATCACAATTATCCAGTGTCACATCACAATGCTCCAATGTGCCAACACTATCTCCCCAAGTGCCATTATATGGCTTCAATGTGCTATCATAATATTCCAATGTGACATCACAATTATCCAGTGTCACATCACAATGCTCCAATGTGCCAACACTATCTCCCCAAGTGCCATTATATGGCTTCAATGTGCTATCATAATATTCCAATGTGACATCACAATTATCCAGTGTCACATCACAATGCTCCAATGTGCCAAAACTATCGCCGCATGTGCCATTATACTGATCCAATGTGCTATTGCAATGTTCCATTTTGACAGCACAATTATCCAATGTCACATCACAATGCTCCAGTGTGATATCACAATGCTCCTGTGTGCCAACTCTATTGCCCCATGTGCCATTATATTGCTCCAATGAGCCCTGAGAATGTTCATTTTGACATCACAATTATCTAGTGTTACTTCACAGTGCTCCAGTGTGACATCACAATGCTCCAATGTGACATCAAAATATTCCAGTGTGCAATTCAGTTACAATGACTTCACAATGTTCGATTTTGACTTCACAATGCTTTAATATGACATCACAATGCTCCAATGTGCCAACACTATCTCCCCAAGTGCCATTATATTGCTCCAATATGTCATCTCAATGTTAAAATATGCCTTCACAGTGTTCCCTTGTCACATCACAATCCTCAAATGTGACATCACAATACTCCATGGTGCCATCACAACGTTAAAATATGACTTCAAAATGTTTCCTTGTGACTTCACAATGCTACAATATGACATCACAATGCTTCAATGTGACAACACTATTGCCTCATGTGACATATTACTCCAATGTGCCATCATAATATTACAACATGACTTCTCAATGTTCCATTTGACATAACAATGATCCAATCTTATATCACAATGATCCAATGCCAACACTATCGACACATGTGCCATTACTTTGCTCCAAATTGCCATCACAATATTACAATATGATTTCACAGTGTTCCATTGAGATATCACACTGATCCAGTGTGACATTACAGTGCTCAAAGGTGACATCACAGTGCTCCAATGTGCCATCACAATGTTCCAATATGACTTCACAATGTTCCAATGTGATTTCACTATGCTTCAATGTGACATCACAATTCTCCAATATCCCAACACTATCTCCCCATGTGCCATTATATTCCTGCAATGTGTGATCACAATGTGAAAATATGACTTCTCAATGTTCCATTCGGAAATCACAATGCTCCTGTGCAATATCACAATATTCAAACACTATTGCCCCATGAGCGATGATATTGCTCCAATGTGCCATCAGGAGGTTACAATATGACTTCACAATATTCCATTCTGACATTACCATGCTCCATTGTGAGATGACAATGCTCCAATGTGCCAACACTATGGATTCATGTGCCATTATATTGCTCCAATGTGCCATCACAATATTACAACATGGCTTCTCAATGTTCCATTGTGACATAACAATGGTCCAATCTTACATCACAATGCTCCAATGCCAAAACTATCGGCACATGTTCCACTATTTTGCTCCAATGTGCCATCACAATATTACAATAAGACTTCACAATGTTTCATTGTGACATCACAGTGATCCAATGTGATGACACAATTC
>NW_008331997.1:536223-542289 GCF_000622305.1 Nannospalax galili | reverse complement strand
GTAATGAAATGCCTCTTCTAATTATATGGTTATTAAATAAATAATCAAAAAAAGTAATGACAGAGCAAATACGTAAAAAAAAAGAAAAAGAAAAAGAAAAAATTCACGATCAAGTTTCAAGATGATCTAGTAAGTAAGAAAAAGGGTGGATCTAGCTTAAAAATTTGTATAAGCTGGGCCTGGTGGCACATGCCTTTAATCCTGACACTTGGGAGGCAGAGGACGGTGGATCTCTGTGAGTACAAGATCAGCCTGGTCTACATAGCCAGTTTCAGGCCAGTTGGGGCTACAGAGACTCTGTCTCAAAAAATACCAAAAAAAAAGGTTGCTTCTCTCTAAAAGATTTACTTACTAATTTATTTAGGTGTACATGTGCTCATTGGAGTGTATGCACATGTGTGTGGGTGCACATGCCTATATTTGCAGGAAGAAGTTACAAAAGGTTGGGTGTTCTCCTTTATCGCGCTCCACCTATTTCTCTGAGGCAGGTTCTCTACTAAAACTTGGAGCTTAGCTTGTGTTTTTCAATAGACTGGAAACCAGCAAGCCTCAGCAATCCTGCCTTTGCCACCCCCATCCCAAACCTGGAGTTACACAGGACACCTGGCTTGTTACACGGGTAAACTCTTGTTAAATAACTGAATTCTGCTCCTCATGATCATACAAGTGCCTTTTACCAATAAGCTATCTCTCTAGCCCCAGATGATCCATCTTAAATGCCTGACCACTTCTGATAAGTTTTTCTAGTAGTTTAAAATTTTTTAAATCTCTTTCAACAAATAAAGTAACTGCTAGGTGTGATTTGTGTGCATGCCTGTGTTTGTGTGCCTGCATGCCTATGTGTGTGTGTATATTTGAGACAGGGTCTCCCTGTAGCCCCACCTGGCCTGGAATCACCATGTAGACTGGGTTGGCCTTGAACTCACAGAGATCTGCCTCCCTCTACCTCCCAAGAGCCAGGATTAAAGGTGTGCGCCACCACACACAGCTGGGATGGTTAGTTTTCATTGTCAACTTGACACATTCTAAAATCTCCTGAGAAAGAAGTCTCAATGAGGGAATGTCTGGACTGTGGGGCATTATCTTGATCATGTTAATTAAGATGGGAAGACCTGACTACAGTGGGTGGCACCGTTCCCTAAGAAGTAGATTCTGAACTGTGTAAGAGTGGAGAAAGAGCTGAGCATGCATGAGCACTCACTGCTCTCTGCTCCTGATTGTACTGTAATCTGACCAGCAGCTTCAAGTTCCTGCCACCTTGACTTCCCCACAGTGATGAACTGTCACCTGGAACTCCCCTAAATTGCTTTTGTCAGCAGCAGGAAAAGAAACTAAGACACTGGGTGTAATGGTACACAAATAATCATAGCACTGACAAGAGAGAAGAAAGAAAATCAAGAGTTCAAGATCAGCTTTGGCTATATACCGAGTTTGAGACCAGCCTGGGCTAAATGAGACCCTGTCACAACACAAAACAAAAAACCTAATGAAAGGAGAAAAAAAATTACTGTTTTGTTCAGTGTCTGAAACCAGTGTGTTTAAAATCTGAGTTCAATCCTTAGTTTTCTACAGAAAACAACAAAACTTGCAAGCACAAAAGAAAGAAAAAAGGCTAAAAGTATGAAAAGGTGTTAAGGGCCAGGTATGGTAATGGCAGAGGTGCATGCTTATAATCCTGGCATTTCACAGACTGAGAAAGGGGAACTGCTGGGCTTCAGGCCAGCCTGGCCCACAAGGGAGAGGTCTCAAAAATAAACAAGGAGCTGGAGAGATGGCTCAGCAGTTCAGAGCCCTTGCTGCTTTCGCAGAGGTCCAGAGTTCAGTTCCTAGCTCACAACTGTCTATAACTTCAGTTCCAGGGAATCTAATGACCTCTTCTGGCTTGTGTGGGCACTGATCACACAGAGTACACATACATACATGCAGGCAAAACATTCATATGTAAAATAAAAACAAGTAAAATCTTTTAGACAAGAAGGAGTAAGTCCTAAAGCAGCAAAAAACAGGAGTGGAAAAAAGAAAACTGAAGCTGAGCACGGTGGCCTTTAATCTTAGCACTCAGGAGGCACAGGCAGGCATAGTGAATTGCAGGCCAGTCAGAGCTACACTGACAGGAGACTGCATCTCAACAAGAGGGAGGAGGGGGAGGAGGGAGAAGGGGAGGGAGGTGATCGGCTAATGAGAGACTTCCAGAGCCATCAGAAGGTAACGCCCACATTTAGGGTGTGTCTTCTGGCTTTAGAAGATCCGATCAAGAAGATCTTTTTCATTTCAGTTAATCCCAGATCCAATCAAGTTGAGTCCACCCCTTGCCATAGCGTCTCTCTATGTCATGCTTAATTTTCAAATGAAAACAATGTTGAGGTCATAATTTCACCTAACATGATATGACTATCCCATCATACAATGACCAAAGCATTATATATCTTAGAGTAGGTGATAAGGTCTTCAAGGAATGCTTAGTCTTTTAGTGTCTCATAACCCAATATAATCATGTAGGTTCACAACACTTAACCACTTAACACATCTCAATTACACATTCAAAAAAAGAATAACTCAAGTATCTCCTTAACATATGTGTATACACACATAAGCCTGTTCTTAACCAAATAGGACAAGAATACTCATGTCAATTACAATCCATGTTTCTGCAACTGGTCACATGGCCTAAGTTGGTATTTGTAACTACCTTCCTCTACTACTTATTCTGTATTTTCTCTACGATCAGCAAGCACCCCTGCAGGTCTCGGATCTTTCCCTGGAGAAGTGACCCATACTTTCATCCCTGAAGGGTCTGGGCCATTTGTTGTCCTGTCTGGATTGGGTTGTTGCATTTTCCCATTGACCTTAATCACAGGACATGGTAAAACCAAAAGTCACCCTAAGGAATCTCCTGCCTTCCACATATAATTTTCATTACCTCCATTGTGGAAAACTCCTGGAGTTACACAGGACACCTGGCTTGTTACACGGGTAAACTCTTGTTAAATAACTGAATTCTGCTCCTCATGATCATACAAGTGCCTTTTACCAATAAGCTATCTCTCTAGCCCCAGATGATCCATCTTAAATGCCTGACCACTTCTGATAAGTTTTTCTAGTAGTTTAAAATTTTTTAAATCTCTTTCAACAAATAAAGTAACTGCTAGGTGTGATTTGTGTGCATGCCTGTGTTTGTGTGCCTGCATGCCTATCTGTGTGTGTATATTTGAGACAGGGTCTCCCTGTAGCCCCACCTGGCCTGGAATCACTATGTAGACTGGGTTGGCCTTGAACTCACAGAGATCTGCCTCCCTCCACCTCCCAAGAGCCAGGATTAAAGGTGTGCGCCACCACACACAGCTGGGATGGTTAGTTTTCATTGTCAACTTGACACATTCTAAAATCTCCTGAGAAAGAAGTCTCAATGAGGGAATGTCTGGACTGGGATGGCCTGTGGGTATATCTGTGGGGCATTATCTTGATCATGTTAATTAAGATGGGAAGACCTGACTACAGTGGGTGGCACCATTCCCTAAGAATTGGATTCTGAACTGTGTAAAAGCGGAGAAAGAGCTGAGCATGCATGAGCACTCACTGCTCTCTGCTCCTGATTGTGCAGTTATCTGACCAGCTGCTTTAAGTTCCTGCCACCTTGACTTCCCCACAGTGATGAACTGTCACCTGGAACTCTCCTAAATTGCTTTTGTCAGGGCATTTATCACAGCAGCAGGAAAAGAAACTAAGACACTGGGTATAATGGTACACAAATAATCATAGCACAGACCAGAGAAAAGAAAGAAAATCAAGAGTTCAAGATCAGCTTTGGCTACATACCAAGTTTGAGACCAGCCTGGGCTAAATGAGACCCTGTCACAACAGAAAACAAAAAACCTAATGAAAGGAAAAAAAATTACTGTTTTGTTCAGTGTCTGAAACCAGTGTGTTTAAAATGTGGGTTCAATCCTCAGTTCTACAGAAAACAACAAAACTTGCAAACACCAAAGTAAAGAAAGAAAAAAGGCTGAAAGTATGTGTATTAGTCAGGGTTCTCCAAAGAAACAGAACCAGTAGAATGAATATATATGTACAGAGATTTATCAGCTTAGCTCACAGGATAGAGTCCAAGTAGTCCAACAATGGCTGCACCATACTGGAGAGGCTGAGACTCCATAGCTGCTCAGTCCACGAGGCTGGATGTCTCTGTAGTCCCAATATGGTGCTGAAGGTCTGACAAATTCCAAAAGATCAGCTAGTCTTCAGTCTACAGTAGCAAAACGAGCTCACCAGTGAGAGAGAAGGCAAGCAGCAAGAAGCCTGACATTCTCCTCTGCCTTGGCCTTTTACACCCGGCTACCATCAGAAGGTAACACCCACATTTAGGGTGTGTCTTCTGGCTTCAGATGATCCAATCAAGAAGATCTCTTTCATTTCAGCTAATTCCAGATCCAGTACACCACCTTTAGGTTGTGTCTTCCAGTTTCAGATGATCCAATCAAGAAGATCCCTTTAATTTCAGTTAATCTCAGATCCAGTAAAGTCGACACCCAGGATTAGCCATCACAAGGCCACCACTTGTCAACTTGACACCCAATAGCATCTCTCCATGTCATGCTTAATTTTCAAATGAAAACAATGTTGAGGTCATAATTTCACCTAACATGGTATAACTATCCCATCACACAATGACAAATGCATTATATATCTTAAAGTAGGTGATAAGGTCTTCGAGGAATGCTTAGTCCTTTAGTGTCTCATAACCCAATATAATCATATAGGTTCACAACACTTAACCACTTAACACTTAATTATACATTCAAAAAAGAATAACACAAAGTATCTGCTTAACATATGTGTATACATGCACAAGCCTATTCTTAACCAAATAGGACAAGAATACTCATGTCAATTACAATCCACGTTTCTGCAACTGGTCACGTGGCCCAAATTGGTATTTGTAACTACCTTCCTTTCCTCCCTCTTTCTTCCTTTCTCCCTCCTTCCTTCTTTCCCATCCCTCCCGTGGCATTTAATCACATCCTTATCTCTTCAAGCAACAGATTTACATCCCATTAGTGTAAAGAAACTGGTAGCACACTGATGTTACTATTCTTAGTGTTCATTTGTACAAAATAAGTTGTATAGTATTTTCAAATGGCCTGAGATTCAGAAGAAAATAAGTTAAAATTTTGTCTCTTTGCGGGTAGAGTGACGTACTTGCTAGCAAAGCCTGTTGGGTCATCTTGCCAGCGGAAGTCGAGCTCAGGTCCGTAGACCTGCCGTTTCCTGTAATATGGACTGAACAATTGTCCGTGTCTGTTCAGTACGAACACTCCTTCTGGCTCCTCTTCTTTGGCACTCCACACTGGGTGGGTCCCCACACTTGCATCCTGGGGCTGGTTCTCAGTGTTGAGAATCAGGAGGAGGAAAGTACCAGCCGCCTTGCCCATGAGTTCTCAAGGTGCAAAGTCCAAATTTGGACAAGTTCTGGAAAGCCTGGTACTACAGTGCCCTTAAGCCCCACAACATTACAAAGAGACATAAGATCCTTCAGGCAAGAGAGGCCAGCCCAACCTGCATGTTCATTTACATAACTGAGGAACCCCTGATGGCATTTGTGGTCAATGCAATTGAAAGATAAAACTATCTGGTGGCAGTAACCATGATTTTTTTTTAAAGAAAATTCTGGGGAGTAAAATAAATACAATGTGTATGTATTTGTATATATGTCACTGATTTTTTTCTTCTTCACACACTGCTGGAGATAGACTCCATTTATCACAAATGGTAGGCAAGTGCTCCACCCTGAGCTATACCTCCTACTTCTATTCCTTGCTGGATGTTTGGAACAGAAGTATCCCATGTCATCAGCATTGAAACGAAGAGAAAAAGCTCTGAATGTTCCAGGGTATCTTGTGCCTTTCTAGTTAGGGTTCACCAGTGACTCTAGCCTGATGTTTAAATGGGCCTGATTTTCTGGAATGTTACTAGTGTTTGAATATATATTGTATCACTTAACAGGAAGAACTGGATAGTCAATGGGGAAAATAATACCTCTTTATTCAATGTCATCTTTTCCTGCCTTTC
>NW_008331997.1:530086-533641 GCF_000622305.1 Nannospalax galili | reverse complement strand
CTTCCTGTCATTCGTCCTAGTGCTTTTCTGCTTATACAGATCAAATAAAACTTAGTAGGCTTCTTATGTATGTAGTCCCTGGAAACACCATGATTGATTAGCCAGTACCACAGGTCCATTCGAGTCATGCCATTGTAGGTATTGATTTGCCTTTGCCGCCCATTACGATAAGTACACACCTTGTCTTTGGTAATTCAGTACTGCCACCTGACCCCTACTTCGAGGTCCTGTTACACCTATTATATTTACATTTAATTTATGCAATTGAGCAGCAGCATCTCCAACTGTAAGGTTCAGCATAAGGAAAAGAGCAAAAACAAAGCTTTTCAAATTTTCTGGTGTCTCTCTCAGTACTTTCCATCTTATAAAATCAGTAAAAGGCATGTCCTCTGGGCCCTCCCATTGTGGAGGATTTGGTGTTGCACTGCGAATCCACTCGAGCATACCAATTTGCCTGAGCCTTACAGTCCCTTCATCAGCACTAAGCCAAGGGATATCAGGTATCTCCAGCTCTCTTTCAGTAGACCATCTTTTGATAAATACCTCAGCCAACCAATCAAATAAACTTTTAACAACCTTTTTAACTGCACAAGCTTCCATATTAAACCTAGAATCTCCAGTCAGGGGGCCCATGTCAATAAACTCAGCCTGATCCAATTTTATGTTCCTTCCACCATTATCCCATACCCTTAAAATCCATTCCCAGACATATTCATTAGACTTCTGCTTGAAAGAATTAGCAAATTCACTAAATTCTTTAGTGGTGTAGTGAACCTCCTCATGGACCACACGTTCTATCTCTCCTCTAGGGGCCTCCTTAGCTTTGAGTCTGGTTATAGGTCTAGAGGTAACAACAACTGGGCCCTGAGGGACATCAGTTTCCTCTTGCTGAATGGGATTAGGTTCTCAATGGGATTAGTTGCCTCAGGCAAGGGTGGGTCTGCTGAGGGTGGGGAGATTAATTCATCAGGTGAATCAAATTCCTCAGAGTCTGAGGATTCAAAATCCTCAGCCTCCTCAGGGTTCTCCCACACATCTTCATCCCACCTGTCAGGATTCCAATCTTTTCCTACCAAAGCCCTTACCTTTACTGCTGACACCCTTCGAGGCTGGGAATTAAATTTGCATTGCAGGTCAGCCAAATGTATAGTAAGGGCTCCAGCTTGATTTTCTGCAGCTTTAGCTCTCTGGCTGCTGGAGAGAAGAGTCTCTTCCAGGACACACTTGGAAACATTTAAACTGTTGATTCGAATCTGGAGCTTGTCAATTTTATCATTAAGCTCATTGTTTATCTTCATCACTTTATCCAGAGGTGCTAGAAGTAACCAGCCAGCATCATTATTTTTCTCATTTTTCCACAAATCGTATCATTTTTGGAGGAGACATGTTGTCTTGGTTTTTCTTGTTACTTGTGTTTTTGTGTTGGTAGGTGTGCAACTGGGACTAGGTCATTGGTTGAATTTCTTTTTTAAAAAATGTATTTAGGCCACCTACTTCCAGTAGAAAGGTTTGTAACATTTAAGGGGTATATTAGTCAGGGTTCTCCAAAGAAACAGAACCGGTAGAATCAATATATATGTGTAGAGATTTATCAGCTTAGCTCACAGGATAGAGTCCTAGTAGTCCAACAATGGCTACACCATACTGGAGAGGCTGAGAATCCGTAGTCGCTCAGTCCACAAGGCTGGATGTCTCAGTAGTCCCAATCTGGTGCTGAAGGTCTGACAAATTCCAAAAGATCAGCTAGTCTTCAGTCTATAGCAGCAAGACGAACTCACCAGCGAGTGAGAAGGCAAGCAGCACTAAGCCTGGCATTCTCCTTTGCCTTGGTCTTTTATACCGGCTGTGATCAGAAGGTAACGCCCACATTTAGGGTGTGTCTTCCTGCTTTAGATGATCCAATCAAGAAGACTCTTTCATTTCAGTTAATCCCAGATCCAGTCAAGTTGACACCCAGGATTAGCCATCACAGTATGAAAAGGTGTTAAGAGCCAGGTATGGTAATGGCAGAGGTGCATGCTTATAATCCCAGCATTTCAGACTGAGAAAGGGGAACTGCTGAGCTTCAGCGCAGCCTGGCCCACAAGGGAGAGGTCTCAAAAATAAACAAGGAGCTGGAGAGATGGCTCAGCAGTTCAGAGCCCTTGCTGCTTCTGCAGAGGTCCAGAGTTCAGTTCCTAGCTCCCAACTGTCTATAACTTCAGTTCCAGGGAATCTAATGACCTCTTCTGGCCTGTGTGGGCACTGATCACACATAGTACACATACATACATGCAGGCAAAACATTCATACGTAAAATAAAAACAAATAAAATCTTTTAGACAAATAAGAAGGAGTAAGTCTAAAACAGCAAAAAACAGGAGAGTAGAAAGAAGAGAATTGAAGCTGAGCATGGTGGCCTTTAATCTTAGCACTCAGGAGGCATAAGCAGGCATAGTGAATTGCAGTCCAGTCAGAGCTACACTGACAGGAGACTGCATCTCAACAAGAGGAGGGAGGAGAGGGCGGAGGGAGAAGGGGAGGGAGGTGATCACCTAATGAGAGACTTCCAGAGATGTAGAAATTGTAAGATAAACTGAAATGAAAAAGGGTAGTGAATACAGCAGCCCAAAATATAATACATTACAAAGCACTCAGATGAGATTAAGCCTACCTGCCCTTTAGAGCCGGGGATGTTAAAAGGTCTCTTCTAGTTTCCTGTCTGTTGCTATGATAAAACACTCTGACCAAAGCAACTTGGTGGGGAAAGGGTTTACTTGGCTTATACTTCAAGGTAAGTCATTGAGAAAAGTCGGGGCAGGAATTCAAGTAGGAATCACAGATGTGGGACTTTTCCAGAAAGAAACAGAACAAACCCAGCAGGAATTGAATGGCTTATGTGCAGGTGTCAGTGTCTTGGACAGAGCAAACCTGGTTCTGGCACTAAAGGAATCTGTAGCCTAACAGCTCTCAAACCATTTATACTACATCATGGTTCCCAAACTGTGCCAAACTCAAGAGAGGGACACAGAATTTTATTTTTATTTATTTTTTGGCTTTTTGAGACAGAGACATATGTAGTCCAAGCTGGCCTTGAACTTCCAATCCTCCAATCTTCATCTCCCAAGTGGTGGGATTTCAGACATGTATCACCACACCTGACTGGGAACACTTTTTAACCGAAAGGAACACAGTACTGTCTCTGAAGCAATTTACCACCATAAAGTATTTCTTTTGGACCAGATATGCCTTGAAAAAGTATCAGAGCGACTAAAGGCACTGTGAACCAACAAAGCTTGGTGATTGGTGCTCTAAAACAAAGCCTATCCCACCAACATCTAGTTCTGTCAGTCTTCCTTCTCAAAGAGACTCACTGGGAATGTATTTACTCAACCAACACACACAGACACACACCCCAGCTACTCATTCTTAAGTATAAGAGGGATAAGTGTTCTAGTTTGCTTTCTGTTTCTATGACAAACACCATGCCCAAAAGCAACTTAGAGGAGGAAAGAGTTTATTTTAGCTTACACTTCCAGGGCACAGTCATCTTTGAGGGAAGACAGGGAAGGATGG
>NW_008331997.1:524922-529628 GCF_000622305.1 Nannospalax galili | reverse complement strand
GCTCAATCACCTGGACCCACATAGTGGAAGGAAAGAAATAAAGCTGTTCTCTGACTTCCACACACATGCCATGACAAGGGTATACACAGATGTGTGTGTGCACACAAAAATGTGATTTAAAAGAATTTTTTAAAAGGGTAGATGTCAGGTGTGGTAGCTCATGCCTTTAATCCCAGCACAGTGGGGGCAGAAGGGGGCAGATCTCCATGAGATCCAGGCCAGCCTGGTCTACATAGCAAGTTCCAGGGCAGTTAGGGCTGAGACCCCGTCTCAAAAACCAAAACAAAATAAGGGGTAGATGCTTAAAGATAAGGAAAGTTATATAGAATACCAAAACCAGACAGAGGAGGAATAAACTGAAACTAAGTTTATTCTTAGATATACAAAAGTTGTTTTGCTTTTGCACTCTTTCATGAGAAAATACTTGAAGATGTAGTTTACTGAAATAAGAAACAAAGGCTACTAAAAACAGTGGGTCCAATCCTAGAGAGAAGGTGAAAGTCGGTCCTCATTATGATAAAAACAGAGAGATCCATACTGGAGCAGGAGGCAGGAACTCTGCAGGACGTCTAAATGGTTGAAGGAGATGGATTCCATACAAAGGTGTTTCAGAAGATGAAAAAAAACCTTCAAGATATGATGAAGTTTCTCATCATATCTTGAAGTTTCTCAATGGGGGCAAAAAAGGCAGCTAGAGGGGCTGGAGAGATGGCTCAGCAGTTCAGATTACATATTGTTCTTGCAGAGAACCCAGAGTTTAGGTTCCAGCACCCATGTCAGGCAGCTCACATTTGCCTGTAACTCCAGGTCCAGGGAATCTGAGGACCTTTGGCCTCCACGGGCACCACACACAAATGGGCACACACAGAGAGACATAAGTACACATAACTTTAAAAAGTATTTAAATTTTAAAATTTTTATTTTATGTGTATGAGTGTTATGCCTGCATGTATGTAAGTGCACCCTCCCATGGAGGCCAGAAGAGGGCACTGGAGTCCCTGGAACTGGAATTAGAGTGGATGCTGGGATTCACCATGTAGGTGCTTCAGCCAGTGCTCTTAACCACTGAGCCATCTCTCCAGCCCCAAATATTTTTTTTAAAGCAGTTAGAAACTCTAGAGCTATAAGAAATATTAAAAAAAAGGGGCCAGAGAGATAACTGAGCAGGTAAGGGCCTTGCCACCAAGCCTGAAGACCTGAGCTCAATCCCTGGAACCCACACAGTGGAAGGAGACAAGATGTTTTTAGATCTCCACACATGCTGCAGCATGCTGTAGCACACTCCCCTCCAAAGCACAAATAAATAAATATAGAAAAATAAAAAAGGTTAAGGAATTCTAGGGGTTCTGTTGGATGTAGCTCAACTGATAAGTGTTTGCCCAGCATCTAAAAGGCCTTGGGTTCCATCCCAGCACTACCATACAGTGATTCTGAGGCCAGCTTGGAGGTCACCTAGGGCACATGAGACCTTACCTCAAAAAGTGAAAGATATGGCCTAATGCCGACCTCTGTGGCACTAGATCTGTGAACTGTGATTTATAAGCCTGAAGAACCTTTACACTAACTGTTCACTAGATTTCAATTTTTACAATCTATGGGCAAAATGCAGAAGATTTGCTGCAGAACCGTGTGAGTTTTAACAATCTTGGGGTGGGGGGTCGAAGCTGAAGCTTCTCCTGAGTTGGTTTGCTGAGATGAGAGAGTACAACAGACAACCTCAGAAGGGGATCAGCATCTTACCACAAAAATTACAGATCCTAGTATCTTTTTACATCTTTGGCTATGCGGGTCTAAGTGAAGCATCTCCCACTAATACACATACACTAAATTCTGACATGCATTTGCTTTGCTTTTCTTAATATGTAACTTAGACTATCCTTGAACCTATGAGACTCCTAAGCACTATGACTACAGGTATGTGCCACAAAGTTTGACCTATTCCTGTACTTTTTTTTATTTTGAGATCTCTTTACCTTATGTTTTGTCCTAAATAGTTAATTTCCTTCTCTTGTTAATAAGATTTACATTAACATTTCCCTGTGCAGATGACTATGTGGCTTCTTGTTTTTGTTAATTTTATTTATTTTTTTATTTTATGTGTACGCGTGTATTGCCTGCATGTAAGTAAGTGCACCCGTGTCATGCAATGCCTGCGGAGGTCAGAAGAGGCTGTCAGATCCTCTGGGACTGGAGTTACAAACAGTTGTTAGCTACCATGTGGGTGCTGGAATTTGAACTCAGGTCTTCTGCAAGAACAACCAGTGTTCTTAACTGCTGAGCCATTTCTCCAGCCCCAACTATGTGGTTTCTTTTAAATGGGCCTGGTATGTGTTTCAACAATTACATTAAATACACATGGTCTAAGCTGGGTGTGGTGGCACACACCTTTGATCCCAGCACTCAGAAGGCAGAGGCAGGTGGATCTCTGTGAGTTCAAGACCAGCTTGGTATATACAGCGAGTTCCAGGTCAGCTAGAGCTACAAGGAGACCCTGTCTCAAAAAGACCCCTCCAAAAAAATATGTGGTCTAATCCTGATTCAAAGGAACAGATTATCTTACTGGATTGAAAAAAAAAAGGGGGGGGGGGTCAAGACTGAATTAAATGTTGTGTACATGACACCTACTTTAAACAGAAAGACACAAATAAACTTGTGGAGATGACTCAATCAAGTGCCTTCCAAGCACAAGGTGGTACTGAGTTGGAGCCCCAGAACATACATAAAAAACCAGGCAGGGTTTCTGGCATCTGTAAGTCTAGCATTGGGGGAGGGGGGTGAGGAATAGGCAGATCCCTGAACTTTGTTGGCCAGCTAGATTAGCCAGTCAGTGACCCTCAACTTTAGTAAAAGATCCTGTCTCAAAAAGCTAAAGTAGAGAGCAATAATGTAAGGCACCCACTGTCAACTTCCGGCCTCCATATCACATGAGCATACACACACACACACACACACACACACACACACAGAGAGAGATAGGTAAAAAGTGAAAGGGGCTGGGACTCCATGTAGCTAACTCCATGTAGCTGGGACTCCAGTGGTAGAATGCTTAATTAGCATGGTTAATGCCCTCAGTTCCATGAGAGTCTGATGGGGGAAATGGTTGATAGAATGTGGAGGGTAAGTCTGAAAGAATGAAAAATGGCACACCAAATAATTATCCAAAGGACATGGAACTGGGCATGGTGGCACATGCCTTTAATCCCAGCACTTGGGGGAGAGAAGCAGGCGGATCTCTGTGGGAGTGAGAACAGGCTGGTCTGTATAGCAAGTTCTAGGCCAGCTGGGGCTACAGGAAGACCCTGACTCAAAAGAGTAGGAGTGGTTATGTTACTAGGGCTAAAGAGGGATGACTATTTTTTTTAATATTTTATTATTTTTAAATTATGTGTATGAATGCATTGCCTGCATGTAGGCAAGTGCACCCATGGCGTGCAACACCCTCGGAAAACAGAAGATGCCGTTGGATCCCATGGAACTGGAGCTACAGACAGCGGTTAGCTGCCATGTGGGTGCTGGGACTCAAACCCGAGTATTCTGCAAAAACAGCCAGCGCCCTCAACCACCGAGCCATCTCTCCAGCCCTGGGATGACTATCTTATAATGATGTTAAGGGCCAGTTCATTAAGGAGTTATTACTATTGAATGCATAAAAGTCAGGCACTGTGGGGCTGGAGAGATGGTTAAGAGTGCATACTGTTTTTGCAGAGGACTGAGTATAACTCCCAGGACCCATATCAGGCTGATCACAACTGCCTGTAACTTCAGCTCTAGGGGATCAAAGGTCCTCTTCAGGACTCCAGAGGCACCTGCACAAACCGACACGTGGATACACACACATATACACATAATTAAAAATGAAATAAATCTTTATCAAAAAAAGACTGACACTGTGCTTGTGTGCTTGTGTTTCCACCCCCACCCCAACTTCCCCCACAGCTCCTCTGTGTAGCCCAGGTTGATTTCCAACTTAAGATTCTCCTGCCTTGGCCTCCCAAGTGCAGACATTACAGTCTTGTACCACCTTGCTGGAACTCTATGAGGTGGCAATAATACCCATTTTACATACGAATAAAGGCATATCAAGTACAGAATGCAGACAGAAATTCAGAATTTGAGCTCTTAAGAACATACTATACTGTCAGGCATGGTGGTGCAAGCCTTTAGTCCCAGCACTCAGGAGGCAGAGGCAGGAGAATCTCTGTGAGTTCAAGGCCAGCCTGGTCTACAAAGCAAGTTCCAGGCCAGCTGAAGAAAGAAAGAAAGAAAGAAAGAAAAGAAAAGAGAGAGAGAGAGAGAGAGAAAGAAAGAAAGAAAGAAAGAAAGAAAGAAAGAAAGAAAGAAAGAAAGAAAGAAAGGACTATGCTATACTGATTCTTGAAAATATTCACACTTGTGTCTATTGTGTAAATACATTTGCACATAAAACCCTAGTGAAAGGTCATATAAATCTAGTTTTACCTATGATATTTAAATGCTAGCTACACCACTGAGCTAAATCTCCACTACCCACAGTTTTCCTCCAATAAATTTGTAATGCTTGTCTAGCAAAATATCCAGTAAACCGTGCTTTAAAGTTTCATGGAAAAATGACATCTGTGTAATTTTCCAATGACCTTTTAACAAAAAGAGCAAGCAGGCTGTTCTACGAAAATACATTTTGATATTATCCACAACTTCACAAGCGATTATTGTTTTCAACTCTTTCC
>NW_008331997.1:521465-524371 GCF_000622305.1 Nannospalax galili | reverse complement strand
CCGGGGGGCCTGGCACTGGCACGCCCCCGATGGGCCTGGTACTGGCACGCCAACCGGGTGGCCTGGCACTGGCACGCCCCCGCCCGCGGGCCTCGCACTGGCACCCCCCCACCCGCGGGCCTCGCACTGGCACGCGTCCCCGGGGGGCCTGGCACTGGCACGCCCCCCGTGGGTCCCACATGCTGTGGAACGTGGGGCTGGGGACCTGTCATTCCTTCCTTCTTTCCTCTTGGTTCTTACTGGGTCCTGTATGGTGAATGAGATGAAGATGGAAGGAAACCTCCGGCCTGGGTCTGGGTTGCCTGCACTCCATTTATGGCACCTGGGGACTTCTGGCTCTGAGCCAGGACTGTCCGGCCTTGAAGGGCCTTCACCCTAGCAGTATGGACAAGAGTCAGTCTGGGGTCGCAGCCAGCTCCAGGTCTTTGGCCCCTTCTGCCTTGTTTTGATTTATGTTATTTTATTGAGTGGGGGTATGGTATCCCAAGCTGACCTCGAGCTCCCTATCTGAGCTGAGGACAAAATTCTGATCCGCCTGTCTCTACCTCTTAGGTGCTTGTATTTTTAAAATTATTTATTTAATAGCCACTTGATTAAAAGCATTTCCTTGCAACAGCATTGACATATTCAGTAATAATCTCCAGAGCAAAGATGCATCTCTTTCAAAATTGGTTGTAAATTTTTAGGTTCACAGTTGAATTAATACAGTTATACAATATTGTACTCAGTGTAAACCCTATAAGACATAAAATTGAATGATCTTTAAAAACGATCTCCATTTCATTATTAAAATATACCATTTCATACAGAAAAACTCATTTTTAAAGCAATTAAAACTTAGATGTTTGCACATGCGTCTCTAACCTCTGTATGTCTGATTATTACTAGTCACAGTTGGTTAGTTTCTGAGATCCTTGGCACCAGAGCATGGATATAAAGTCATCAGATAGAACATGCATGCAGTGCTCACAGAGGTCAGAGGAGGGCATCAGATTCCCTGGAACTAGAGTTATGGAATGTTGTTAGCCACCGTGTGGGTCCTGGGAATTGAACCTGGGTTCTTTGCAAGAGCAGTCAGTGCTTTTAACTGCTGCTCTTAACTGCTCTTAACTGGCTGTGTAGCAATTTCCTTTGAGTTAAAACATTCCATTCTGGAAGGAGGCTGGTTGAAACTCAGGAAGTGAACACAATTTACAAGACTCAGAAGTGAACAACTCACAAGTCTCAGGAAGTTCTTAGGACTTACAAGATTCAAAAGCACACACATCCCCTTCCCCAAGGTTACACAAGCAGTGAAAACAGCTGAGTAGAAGTGAATTTCAGACCAGCAGAGCTGCCTGCAAGTCCTGAGGGAGCTCCAGGGATACAGCTTTCCAGAGTCACCACCCATGCTGGGATGGGCTTCTCAGTGATACAGCTGCCTCTGGGTCACCCCTGCTCCTGTCAGTAACCCCAATAAACTCCCTGGTCTTTGGTCTGTCATCTGTGCCCTATCTAGGGTAAACAGACATTTGTTCACATCTCCAAGGAAATGTCATACTACACTGATTCCCACACTATAGGCACTTGTTGGGTTTTCCTGCTCTTGGTCAGTCTTCGTTTGCTTTGGAAGTCTGAGGTTCTATTGAAGAAGCTCAGGAAAAGCCTCTTACGGATGAGATGGGATGCAACAAAGGCCAGCTATCCATTTACCTGCATCATCCTGTCTTAGCATTAGATTTAGAGCATCCAGCTCCACCCACTGTGCTTCAGCCCCTCAGCTAACTTGGACAGTCAAGAACTAAGGCAGATGATTGCTGTCCTAAGACACTGAGTATGAAATAGTTTGTTATGCCACAAAAACTAACAGACAAATATAGAAATGTCTCTCTCCCTACAAATGAGAGCTCTGAAACCCAAGCCTAGTATCCATCACACTGCACTTTGTCAAGGACGAAGGCTTCCTCCAGCTATGTTCTCCACAGTGAAAACATCCAAAGTGCTTCTTCTAGATTTACCTAGACTCATCCTGCTGTGTCATAGCACCCCAGAGTGTCTTTATTAACTGCAGCTTAGTTCTAGTTGATTAAACTCCCCCATCTCTCCCTTTCCCTGCTTTCCCAAATCTTTAGTAACCACCATTCTATCTGATATCTATTAGGTCAAGTTTGTTATATTCCACATAAAAGTAGAATCTTGTGCTACATTGGTGTAGCAGCTCAGATCTCAGCAGACTGCCAGAGAGTGCAAGTTCTGGCCCCCCTCTGGCCTCCAGCTAGCAGAAGGTCTGAGAATCCAGGGGACTGCCTGGGAGCACCCCCCCCCATCCTGCCTTCATGTGGTGGTGAGCTTCCCCTAATTGCTCCATACCCATCCCCCTACTTGGGATTTTGTGAGGCTCCTCCCAAGTCCTCAGGGCAGATCTGGCTTTTACAGCCTAAGGCTGAGATACTAGCAGACAGCCTGAGAGGGTGGGTTCCGACCTCCATCAGTGTAGAGGCTCTGATCTCAGCAGACCACTAGAGAGTGCCAAATTCTGGCCTCCCTCTGGCCTCCATCTGGCATAGGGTTGAGACCGCAGGGGACTGCCTGAGAACACCCAGATCCTGCCTCCACATGGTGAAAGAAGAGTGTAGTACTTGACTGGAACCTGAATTGGGCTTCTGTGAGTATTCCTGAATAGCTGATCTGAAGCCATCAGTTCCCTCCAAATTAAACCTGAGAGAACCTGAACCCTGTACCAACCAGCTTTACATAACCAATAAAGAAAGGATCTAGGCACCCAGACAATACAAACAGAAGCATACTTCAACTTAATTCTCATATCAGACTCAAAAACAGCAGAAGAAATTCACATGCCAAAACCAGAAAGAAAGAATAATAAAATGGAAAGCCAAAACACTATGTCCCCACCAAACTCCACCAAT
>NW_008331997.1:519382-520957 GCF_000622305.1 Nannospalax galili | reverse complement strand
CTGCTTTTCTCCCATCCCATTCCTTGTACTTTGTCTCCATCTACTGGCCAGTCACACCACGCTCTCATTGCAGTGTTTTATGTTCCTCTCGCTTGCCTCAAAATCACATGTGTGTCAGAAAACCCCTTCCTTTCTCTGGATATAGGATGCTATTTCCAGAGATAGGAACATGCACTACTTCCTGTCCAGGACAGGATCTCGCCTCTCCTCTCCCTGATGATCTAATTGCGGGACGCCGCCTTCTGTGACTTGAAAATAACTCGAAAATAACTTGAACCCATGCAACAGAAAACAGACACTTTCTTTTGATGCCTAGTTCTCCTTGCTCTCGTTTTGCATGACCAATGCCAAACCCCTTTTCCTCCTACTCCCTCCCTATCTCTCTGTCTTCCTCGTCTGTTGCGCTTTCCTGCCCAGACTCATGATCCTACTTCACTCCCTATGGAGAGACGATTTTCTTTGTCTCCCATCTGCTCGGTTCTTTCTCTACCTCCTACCCACTTGCTGGGTTCTTTCTCTATCTCCTCTTCACTCTGTACTTAATCTGTCACTATGGGAACCACCCTCTCAAAGTCTCAGGGTCTCACACCTCTTGCTTACCTTCTTAAATCCTTAAAACAACTAGAATTTTCAGATACAATCAGGCCAAAATGCCTGAAGTTCCTGTGGACCACTGCCTGGCCTCAGTATGAGTTAGATAATAACTCTGTTTGGCCAGACACTAGAACCTTAAACTTCAATATTTTGAGAGAATTAAAAATTTTCTGCCATTGTAAAGGCAAACGGTCCAAATTGCCATACATCTAAGCTTTCTTTGATATCTGTGCTAATCCCTCCCTCTGGGTCCCATATTCTTCCCATCATGTTCTTCTGGCTAAGACAGTTTCACGGGATCCCAACCCACCAGGGGCCTCCCCACCCCTCCACCTCAGCTTTGATCCTACCATAGCCGATGAACTGCCTCCGATTAGGACCCATCCCCAACCTCCTCCTGCTCCCCAGCCTGAGGCACAGCCAAGTTCTCCCCATGCTCTCCCCTTGCTATACTCTCCCTTGCCTCCCATTCCAGGGCCCAATCCATCTCGCCTCCTTTCTCCAACTCGAACTCCCTCTCCATACCACAACCTTCCCCCTCTCCAGCACCTCTCTAAGTCAATCACCTGCTCTCCTTCCACTAACTCTCCTCTACTTGAGGCAATCCAAAACCTTAAACACCTCCTTGCCAAATATTCCCTAGTCTCCCCTATTCTGGCTTCTAGCTCAAATAACCCATTTATCCCTCCTGTATCTAACTTCTACTTTGATTCCAGACCCTGGCTCCAATATCCCTGCCCCTGTGACCCCTCATGGACAGGACACCCCTCCAATCTCTCCCACTCCAACAGTTATAAATCTAAACAGGGTTATAACACAGTTTTCCTTAACTGATTATGGTGGAGGTTGTAAACATCAATTCAATAATATTTAACTATGTACCAATTGCTTTTTTCCACCTAAAGCAAGATTTTGGTAGACCACTCTCTAAACTACCTAAGGTAAAAGATTTACCTGGAAACTTATAAAACACAATAATGT
>NW_008331997.1:516619-518164 GCF_000622305.1 Nannospalax galili | reverse complement strand
AGCCAGGGGCTCCCCCCAAGCCCATGTGGCCCCTGAGGACCAAACACTCATACGACCTTAAGAGTAAAAATAAATTGGTTTATTTGGGCCAACAGTATGGTCTTAAACACCCAAAAGGAAAGTATAACCAAAATTAAAGTCATCAGTATATTTTAAGGTTTCAGGGGATTACACAACCCAGACATTAGACATGAGTTCTTATGATATTTAGACAATTATCTCTCATCGATTATTTTGTTCCTAATAAGACAACGTTACTCAGATGTAAGACTTCAATTCTTGGTCTACAATACTGTAGTGCCCACTTACAGCTAAGGAAGGCAATCCACTATTGTTATAGTGAAAAAAATGAAATGATGGCTAAATTTGTTTTCTCTCCCTATCTAGAAGCCTTTGAGAGGTAACTGACGCTGATTCTAGCCACTCCAACAGCTATTAAAATGCCTGAAAACAGATCCTGAGTCCATCACTCTCAAGTTCAGCCCTGGCAGAATTAAAAAAACAAAAAAGAAAAATGAACTATTACCTTGTTGCTAACCATTGCTCCTTGCCTCTTGAGATATTTTCAGGACCAAATCCAAAAACTAACTCTTACTAATTTAAATCAGTTGTTACTTTCCTTCCCTCCGCATGCACACAAGCGCCTGTCAACTATCAAGGACCCTGTTGAGATGCATGAAGAGGGAGCCCCTGCTGTCTGACTGACCCCGAAACCAGCCTACTCCCCAAGTCGATCCTGTACAGCAGGAAGTAGCAAGATGACAACGGCGCCCCCTATCCTATAACACAAAAGGCTGGAATATTAGGGTTTCAAACAGCAACAGCTCCTCCCCCTCCCCAACAGGGACCCATGGACTTTGGATTTTTCAAGCCTGAAAAAGGGAAATGAGCTGAAAAGCACCTTGGCCTTTGAAGTCAAGGGAAACAGATTCTTTTAAGAGGCAGCCTGCCTTTCCTCTGATCTCCAAAGACAAGATAAGCAGATCCTGCCTATTAACCAAAGAGTTTAGGAGCTGTTTAGTACAGCAGCTTTTCCCTTAACACTTCCTGACCCAGATCCTGGCTGACAGACCGAACGGAACCAGGTTTACAAGCCTTGCTTTTCCTGCTTCCCCTGCTTGATTTTTTCCCAAAAAACTTCCCGCCTTCAGCACCCTAAAGCCCCCATATATAAGCCCCAGCTCACAAACCATGGGCAGATATTTTCCCTTCCCCAAAGGGAACGTGTCCCATGCAAAATAAAACTCTATCCCGCTGAGAGTTTTATCTGTGTCTTGGTGCCTCATCCTCCATTCGCTTGTTCTCCCCCAACTTTTTACCTATCAAGTGGTGTTGACCAGATCTTAAACAGGATCCCAAACAAAGAATAAACAGAGAGACGTCTGAATTAAATGATACCATATATCAAATGGACCTAACAGTCATCTTTTGAATATTCCACCCAAACACCAAAGAATGCACTTTCTACTCAGCACTTTTTCAAGAATTGACCACCTACTGGGCCACAAAACAAACCTCAACAAATACAAAAATATTGAAATAATT
>NW_008331997.1:510887-514356 GCF_000622305.1 Nannospalax galili | reverse complement strand
TACAGAACATCCCACACAATCTTATTCATCTATATACCCACTTCCCAAACATCACCCTCCCATAGCCTCGCCCCCTCCCCACCCCCCATTGGAGCCCATATACTCTGTCCTCCCTGTTACTGTCTGCTGTGTTGTCAGCACCCCCGGCCATTCCCCAGTGCTTGTCCATCTGCTGAATCTAGTCAGCCTATCTAGAGAGCCGTGTTTTAGGAAGATCAGCTGTTCCTCATCTAGCAGCAATCAGTTGTCAATATTCCTTTAGATAAGATTGGGGTCTGCTGTTCATTTTTCCAGTTTTATGCTGGATTACTGTCTGAGTCTTTTACTATACCTAAGAGATCCCCAAAGTTCCACCAGAAAAATCCTGGAACTGATCAACACTTTCAGTATAGTGGCAGGTTATAAAATCAATCTACAAAAATCAGTAGCCTTTCTATATACCAATAACAAGCAATTGGAGAAAGAATATAGGGAAACACTCCCATTCACAATAGCTGCAAAAAAAATTAAAATATCTTGGAATAAATCTAACCAAAGACACCAAAGATCTCTACAATGAAAATTTTAAATCATCGGAAAGAAAGAGATTGAGGAAGACATCAGGAGATGGAAGGACCTCTCATGTTCATGGATTGGAAGAATTAATATTGTGAAAATGACCATCCTACCAAAAGCAATATATAGATTCAATGCAATCCCAATCAAAATACCCATGACACACTTCACAGAATTAGAAAAATCCATCCTTAAATTCATTTGGAGGCACAAAAGACCCCAGATAGCCAATGTAACCCTGAGCACAAAGAGCAACACTGGGGGGATTACTATACCAGACCTCAACATATACTACAGAGCTATAGTCATAAAAACAATATGGTACTGTTGCAAAAACAGACACATAGATCAAAGGAACATCACTGAAGATCCAAACCTAAGTACCCGCAATTTCAGCCGTTTGATATTTTCTTATATTTATTATTTTTATTTTATGTGTATGCGTGTATTGCCTGCATGTAGGTAAAGTGCACCTGTGTCATGCAATGCCTGCAGAGGAAAGAAGAGGCTGTCGGATCCCCTGGGACTGGAGTTACAGACAGTTAGCTGCCATGTGGGTGCTGGGATTCGAACCCGGGTCTTCTGCAAGAACAGCCACTGTTCTTAACTGCTGAACCATCTCTCCAGCCCCTCAGCCACCTGATATTTGACAAAGGTGCCAAGAACACACAATGGAGGAAAGACAGTGTCTTCAACAAATGGTGCTAGCAAAACTGGATCTCCACCTGTAGAAGAATGAAACTAGATCCTTATCTTTCGCCTTACAAAAAAGTCAACTTCAAATGGATTAAAGACCCCAATGTGAAACTGGAAACCCTGAAACAATTAGAAGAAAATATTGGTAGTAACTTACAAGATAGAGGTGTAGAAAAGGATTTTTCTAAATCAGACAGAAGTTACACAGGAATTAAGTCAGTGATCAGTAAGTGGGACCTCATTAAACTAAAAAGCTCCTGTACAGCAAAAGAAACAATCAAAAAAGTGAAGAGGAAACCCAGAGCATGGGAAAAAACTTCACCAGTGACACCTCTGACAGATGTTTAATATCCAGAACCTATGAAGAACTCAAAAAACAAACAAGCAAGAAACAAAATGATCCAATTGAAAGACGAGATAAAGATCTAAACAGAGAGTTCTCAAAGGAAGAAATAAAGATGGCTAAGAAACATCTCAAAAGGTGTTCAACATCATTAGTCATTAGGGGAATGCATATTAAAATCACCCTAAAGTATGATCTTACTCCCATCAGACTGGCTAGGATCAAGAGAACAAATGATACCAAGTGCCGGCAAGGATGTGGAGAAAAGGAAATGCTCATTCACTGCTGGTGGGATTGCAAACTCGTGCAACCTCTGTGGAAATCAGTGTGGAGAACTCTTAAAAAACTAAAAATGAACCTGCCATATGACCTGGTTACACCACTCCTTGGCATATACCCTAAGGATTCATTCTATTGTAGAGACACTTTTGCAACCATGTTTGTTGCTGCTCTTTCCACAATAGCTAAGAGATGGAAGCAACCTATGTGCCCCTCAACTGACAAGTGGCTGAGAAAAATATGGTATATTTACACAATGGAGTTCTATTCAGCAGTCCTTTTAAATTCCAGGTCCTTTTAATAAGATGATGCTATACAGCAGTCCCTTCTGCATGAAATAACTACCATCATCACGACTTCAGCTGAGTCTGATCGCTAAATATCATCACAATTGGACTTGTTGATTTGTCATTCATTAAAGGAGGGTCAAGCAGGGTCACTGGACCCTCACCAGAGTATCCAGCCACTCTTCCCAGCCAACTGTATGTGATTTGGCCCTAATCACACATGGCCTCCTGGATTTGGGGAGGGCTAAAGTATTCAATCTGGGGAAGGATAGGAAGAGAAGGCATGACCCATGCTGGGGAAAGGCTTTCCAGTGTGCATACCCTCAGGTCACACATACACCTCAGCAACCCCTCAGTTATCTTGGTAAGTAAGCTCAGTAAATTCATTAGTGCCCCAGTAAAACTTTAATGAAACATTGGCTTGACACCAGTACCTTAAAAGGGAATAAGCATTGCTTAGCATCCCTAGGCAACGAAGTTTCACAACCAATGGAAAATGTATTTGTTAATGCTATTATGTCTCATAATTATTTAAAAAAAAAAAGAAAATGAGAATGTAAAAGATGTTAAAAGGATATGGGAATGGAGATATTTTCCAAAATAGAAAAAATGAGAAATCCTAAGCAAGTGACGAAGATCTTTTAATTTTGTTATATATGAAGGATGAGACAAAAATAATATACACATAATCTTAAATTTTCTATGGTCATAGTTTTATCAACTAGTTTAAGAAACAAAATATAAATCTGGTCAATGTCTATCTGAGAATATTTGGCTCTTTACCTAAGCCTTATCTACACAGCACATGATAATTAAAAGTACCAGACTGGTGGAACTAACCTTATTGGATGTTTAGCAGCCATACTTTAAGGCCTATACTAATGTGATCAGAGGGACTTAAAGGACAGTTTTCGCCCCTTGAGCTCCAAGGTTGACCAAGTTCCAGGGGACTATGGAACATCTCTCAAAATGTCCTGTAAATGTGGTGAGTCACCTGTCTTCTTGTTCAGGAAGGACATGGAGACCCCATGAGATAGACTTGAACCAGCCAGTGTCCAGTCTACAAAGAGGAGGGTCAACTCAGAGGAAACATCTCATTTAGGCTTCCAAGTGAAGCCAGACATGGTCGAACAGGACCTTTGACTTATCTTCACATAAATGGAACTGGTAAAAGAAAGGAGACAGGAGCTCCTCCCAAGCCCATGTGATCCCTGAGGAACAGATCCTCAAATGACCTTAAGTGCAAAAATAAATTGATTTATTTGGGCCAACTGTATGGTCTTAAACACCCAAAAGAAAAGTATAACTA
>NW_008331997.1:509250-510730 GCF_000622305.1 Nannospalax galili | reverse complement strand
TCTTGGTCTCCAATACTGTAGTGCCCACCTGTAGCTAAGGGAGACAACCTGGTATTGTTTTAAAATGACGGATAAATTTGTTTTCTCCCCCTAATATCTAGAAGCCTTTGAGAGGGAACTGACACTGATTCTAACCACTCCAACAGTTACCAAAATACCTGAAAGCAAATCCTAAAAATCCTGAATCTGTCATTCTAGAGTCCAGCCTTGGAAGACAAAAGAAAAATGAGGAAGAACCCAGTAGAGGGATGCTTTTGGAAGCCCTTGTCAAGAAATTCCAATGGACTCTCATGGGAATATTTGAAAATTGCCCTGTTCTGACTTTTCTCTAGTTCCCTGTCTAGAACTTGTAATGCTAATTACTCTTGCCTTTATTTCTGCTTCACGTCTCCTATTCACCAGTCAAGGACTTTCTTTTCTCCCTAGAGATGAGAGTTATGCAATTTGGGAGTCTTTTAGATAGACTCACTGAAGGGGTACTCCAATTGCCTCACCCTGCATCCCTGTTCAGCGTGGAAGAAACCAGAGCAGTTTGAGACCCTATTCCCTATTGGCAATTGGTTAACCTCTTCAGAGGACGGTGTGAGAAGAATAGGAGGTAGGAATTGGCTAGGCAGTTAGGGTAAAAAGACCCCAAAGAAAAGTAGCCAGTTTCTTGGCTAAAAGTCAGTGTCCTTGGGACTGTTAGTAACATACTCTGTTGTTCCAAAGGCCAAAAATGTCAAAAGTATTTGGGAGCTTGTATCTAACCCATAAAAGATTTTGGGGTTACCTCTTCAGAGGGTGGAATGTTAAAAACCCCATAAAAATAAATAAATGAAAGAAGGGAAAAAAAAGAAAAAAGTAATGGGGAGATATGGGAGATGTAGGAAGGGAGGGAGTGGGCATGGATTTGATCAAAACACCTTATATGCATGTATGAAATTCTCAATAAAGTTTTTGTAAAAGTTAAAAAAAAAATCCTCTCACCCACAAAAAATAAAAATAATAAAATTTTTTTAAAGTAGAATCTTGCAGTCCTGTCTTTCTGTGTCTGATAATTTTACTCAGGATGATGATTTCCAGTTCCATTGTCATTGTCTTAAAAATGACAGGATCTCATTTTTTTTTCAGCTACATAGTATTCCATTGTATATATGATGTCATTTTCTTTACTTATCACTTAGGCTGCTCTCATTTCTTGGCTATTGTGAATAGTGTTATAGTCAATGGGGGAGTTCAGCGGTCTCCAACAAACTGACGTAATTTCCTTTGTATGTATACCCAGTAGTATGATATTTCTATTTTTAAGTTTTGAGAGAACCTCCATGCTGTTTTCTTTAATGGCTATACCAATTTCCATTCCAATCAGCATAATGCAATGGTCCTGTTTTCTCCACATCTTCACCAGGTCTTATCTTTTTTTAAATTATTTATTTAATATCCATATAATTAGAAGAGGCATTTCATTACAACAGCATTGACATATTCAATAACAATT
>NW_008331997.1:443601-508006 GCF_000622305.1 Nannospalax galili | reverse complement strand
CCAAAAGGAAAGTATAACCAAAGATTAAAGGGGCAAATATAATTTCATAAGTGTCCATATGTATCGCTAAAGGCTACCTAACAAGCAACAATGCCAGACAGGCCATACCTTCTTTTGAGTTGTTGGCCAGGGTGGCCAAAGGGATTCACCAGGTCTTATCTTTATTTAGTATTTTAAGTAATAACGATTCTTACTAGAGAAAGGTGGGTTTGTGGGTTTGATTTGCACTCTGATAATTAGTGATCTTGAGCATTTTTCTCATAAACTTGTTGGCCAGTTGAGAAATGTCTGTTTAGGTTTATTGCCTTTTTAAAGGTTTTTAATGGTTTTTTTTGTTTGTTTGTTATTATTATTTGAGATGGAGTCTTCATGCATAGACGGTTCTTATATTCTTATTCTCTCTCTCTCTCTCTCTCTCTCTCTCTCTCTCTCTCTCTGCATGTATGTTTTCATGTGTGCATATACATGTGTGGAGATCAATTGTTGATGTCGTTTCTTCCTCAATCATTTCTCTCCCTTATTTATTGAGACAGGGTCTCACTGAACCTGGAGCTCACCAATTGGTTAGACTGGCTGGCCTAAGCTTCAAGAATCCTCCCACCTAGGTGCATGGAACTGTGCCCTGCTTCTTACATGGGTGCTGGGGACTGAACTCAGGTCCTCATGTTGGTTTGCAGCAACCACTTTAACAACTGATCCATTTCTCCGACCCTTGTTTTGTTTTTCTATTGAGTGTTTTGAGTTCCTTATATTCTGAATATTAACACAGAATATTCTCCCGGGCTGTAGTCTATCTCTTCACTCTGTTGAATGCTTCCTTTGCTGGGCAGAAGCTTTTTAAAAAGTTCAATGGAATTCTATTTGTCTGGTTTTGCTTCTGTTTCTGGTGCCTAGTCCTAAAGGGCCTCACCTATTCCAATGTCCTGAAATAGTTCCCTATGTTTTTCCCCATTAGTACCATAATTTCAGTTCTTAAGTTTACCTGCTATGAAGTAATCTTTTTATAGCTGGTGAGAGGTAAGGGCCTAGTTCATTCTTCTGTACGTGGACAGCCAATTTTTCCAGCACCATTTACTGAAGAAACTGTCCTTTCCCCCATATATGCTTAGCACTTTTTAAAAATATTTTTTTATGGGCCGGGCATGGTGGCCATGCCTTTGATCCCAGCACTCGGGAGGCAGAGGCAGGCGGATCTCTGTGAGTTCAAGGCCAACCTGGTCTACATAGTGAGTTCCAGGATAGCTGGAGCTACAGGGAGACCCTGTCTCAAAAAGACCAAAAAATTTCTATTTAGATAATTCTCAATGACTCGTTTTTTTCAGAGATATACTAATAGCTAACTCTTTTATAAATTTTATTTATTTATTATTTTTATTTTATGTGTATGCGTGTATTGCCTGCATGTAGATAAATGCACCCGTGTCATGCAATGCCTGTGGAGGACAGAAGAGGCTGTCAGATCTCCTGGAACTGGAGTTACGAACAGTTGTTAGCTGCCATGTGGGTGCTGGGATTTGAACCCAGGTCTTCTGCAAGAACACCCAGTGATCTTAACCGCTGAGCCGTCTCTCCAGCCCCACGCTTAGCACTTTTTAGGAAATCATTTGCGTACAGTGTGTGGTTTCTTCCCTAAGCTCTCAGTTCTGCTACCTTGTGTGTGCTTTTATGTCAATGTCATATGATTATTACAGCTTTGCAGTGCGTTTTAAAACCAGATAATGCAATGCCTTCTGCTTTCTTTTTTATGCTTAAGATGGCTTTGGTTATTAAAGTTTTTAATTTAAAAAATTAGTTTCTTCTTATTTGTGTGTGGGTATGCCATGTGGGGGGCGGTGGTGCCTGCAGAGGCCTGGAGCTGGAGTTGCTGGCAGTTGTGAGCTGCCCGACCTGGGTGCTGGGAAGCAAACACAAGTTCTCTGCCAGGGTAATATCACTCTTAAACACTCAATCATCCTTCTATCCCTGGTTATTAGAGCTTCTTGTTTGTTTGTTTCTGGTTTTGTGGTGTCATACAAATTTTAGGATTTTTTATTTTTCCTGTGGAAAAACCTGAGTATTTTGATAGGGAACACACTGGATGTGTAAATTATTCTGGTTATACAAGCATCAATTTAGCAATATTGATTATTCTAATCCACAAACACATTTCTACATTTGTGAATGTTTGGTAGTACTCTTTTCAATTTAGTTCATCAATGTTTTATATTTCCACTACAGAAATGTATCTTTCATCATTCCTAGGTAGATTTGTAGTTATTGTAAATGACATTGCTTTCTTGGTTCTTACTTCAGATAATTTGACATTGGTACACAGCTTTTCAGGTGCTTTTTTCTACAAGATCATGTAATCTGCAGAGCGACAGCTTTCCCTTTCCAGCTTGGATGACCTTCCTTTCTTTTGGCTGACCTCTCTGGCTGGGACTTCTTGAACACTGTTGAATGGAAGTGGGAATCCTTACTCCGCTCCAGATCTGAGAAAGAGCTTTCAGCCTTCTCCAGTTCAATAGCTGTTGATTTGTCACATGTGGCTTGTATCACGTGAGATATATTCTTTCTCTATTTGTTTTTGAGACAGTTTCAACAACAAAAATATCCTGCCTCAGCCTCCTAAGTGCTAGGATTAAGGTCATATACCACTGTGCCTGGTGAGGTATTTTCTTTCCATATCTAATTTGTTCAAATTTTTATGATGAAGCGATGTCGAATTTTATCTAATGCTGTTTCTGCATCTATCAAGATGATCACGTGGTTTTCCTTCTCCATTCTGCTGATGTGTTGTGTTTTAAATAAAGCTCTTGTACGGAAGCTATAGAGCACAACATCAAGACCACGAATTCCAAAGTCAAATACCTTTCACTCATATTTTCTTTTTAAAAAGTATTTATTTTAGGGGCTGGAGAGATGGCTCAGCGGTTAAGAGCACTGACTGCTCTTGCAGAGGACCCGGGTTCAATTCCCAGCACCCACATGGTGTCTACGGACCATCCTTAACTCCAGTTCCAGGGGAATCTGAAGCCCTCTTCTGACCTCTGCGGCATTGCACAACACGGGTGCACTCACATGCATGCATACACATAAAATACACTCATACACTCATACACACAAAATAAAAATAATAAACAAAATATTTATTTTATTTTTAATTATGTGTCTCTCTGTGTGTAGAGTTGTATGTACATGTACGTACAGATGCACATGGAGGCCAGAGGTGTTGGATCCCCAAAACTGGAGTTAAGGATAGATATTAGCTGCCATGTGGGTGCTAGGAGCTGAACTTGGATCCTCTGTAAGAGCAGAATGTGCTTTTGATTGGTGAGTCTTCTCTCCAGCCTCATCTGACACTCATTTCCTATGTGGCAGTTGGCTATGTGCTTACCTCTAGGGACCTTTATCTTTGAAGTAAAAATGGAAATCTCCACCTTCAAGAAACCTACTGTTTAACAGGTACAGAGTTTTGATTTGAGTTATGCAAGCAATTGGGAATTGTTACATTTGTAATGGTTGAGTACCTGGTGGCTATAATTAGTGCCACTGAAATGTACACTTATAAATGGTTTAGAAAATCTTCTACCATTCAAGTTTGCCATATTTCTCTGTGTGCCTCATATGAGCTTATGGAAGAAATAAACAAGAAAAACCATGAAAAGGATAAAATAAAAAGCCATCATAAAAGGGCGGCCTGGGGTGGGTGGGGAGACAAATGACAGCGGTTGGAAGACAGTCATTACATTTTGCAAGAATGCTTCGGATCCTGTAACTAGAACCTTTTGTGGTCCCTTGACAACAGGCAGGCCTCACAGAGAAATGCCTGACATGCAGAATTAGCAATGCTGCGGCTCTCAGGGCTCTGGGCAGGATGGATAGTGCTTATGTCACAACTCTCAGAAAGTTTGTAAATGGAGCTGGGTGAAACAGTGTTCACTCCATCTGGTCAGCACTGGTCATTTAGCTCAGCTAACACTTAGCATCTGCCTGAAGTCATGAGGGCGATTGAGGAATATTTTATTTGCACCTTTGGGGCATAAAGTCACGTTTCACTTCCTCACTGCCTTAGCTCTGGCAAATGAAGAGAAGTCATGTGCATCATGCTGACCATTGGAGCCCCCCTTTACCCCCTCCACAGTGATCTCGGAAGCTTCCCTCACCCTGCCCGTGGTCACTGCAAGGATCAGACTTGCCACCCTACACTAGACCTGTAGCATGAGTGAGAAGTAAAGTTTTCATTGGTGCCACTGAGCTTTTGGGCTTGGTCACTGCAGCCTAGCCTGAGCTCACAGGTGTATGGCCTGAACTCAAAACCTTAACAGATTAAATTCGGAGTTAGAAAGCAGAGTTTCACTGCTGGACAATTATTTTCTTACTGCATGGTCTTGGGACTTCTGGACCTTCCCTGAGCATTAACTGTTTGAGCAACTAATTCCAATTCTAGGCTCACATTTGGTAACAATGATGAAGGGGATCACATTAAATTCTCATGACAACTCTGATAAGCCATGCTGGGGTTTTGAATTGTTACTGTAGACATCCTCCCTGAGCTACAGGAGCAATAAGAGAAAGGTTTGTCCTGAATGCAGCTTGGCTCACCAGCTGGCTCTGGATACACTCAGTGCCCCCCGGAAGCTGCCCTGCCTGTTGTCCAGCACAAATGCCCAGCCCATCTACCCATTCTTCCTCCCTCCTCCTCTTCCTCCCTTTCTCTCTAGATGGTTCATTGTGTTACTAGATTTATCTAGAGACCAGATCCCCAGAGGCAGAGATTAAGCCGGCCCTGGTCCCTCAGCTGGAGGCTGTGCCTGTTTTTAGACCATAAAGGCAGGCCAGGAATTTCAGCTTAGGCATGATGATTCCCTGCTGGGCCAAACATAGCTATTGATCTGCCAAAACCAAATAATTAATTTAAATTTTTAAAAAGTGAAGGAAGGGCTGGAGATATGGCTAAGCAGTTAAGAGCACTGGCTGCTCTTGCAGAGGACCCAGGTTTGGTTCCCAGTACCCACATGGGAACCATGTGTCTGTAACTCCAGTTCCAGGGAATCTGACACCCTCTCTGGCCTCTGCAGGCATTGCATACACTTGGTACACTTACATACATGAAGGCAAAACACACGCATAAAATAAAAATAAATAAGTGATTGGTATAGAGGGTAATAATAGCCAGAAGGGCAAAAGGGCAGTGTGGGTATCGCCTTCCATCTGCCCTCTGGACTCCTCCCTCCAAGGCTTCAAAGGCTGTTTCAATTAATTAGGCTCTTGCCCTGGCCCCATGCACCTCTTAGAGACTGTCCCCTGGGCCAGTCTTACAGCACCACTCATCTCCCAGAGCTGCACCTGCCCTTCCTCCCATCTCATCTCCTCACCCTCCTCATCCTGCCTCCTCAGCTTCTCAATGGGCCTTTCTCTTGGAGGAGTGCTTTTGTTGGTTTGCCTCTTAGCAGTCCCAGCTGTTCCTCCCGTCTTCTTCCTGACAGCAATACTATTTTTGACACGTTCTGGGACATTTTGTCATCCTGCACACCCTCCCAACCAGCTGCTAGTTTTTATTTGTTTGGTGTGAGTAACCTCCCGTCCCCAATTATCTGAAGGCTGACTGTCCGCCCCCATAGCTACCTTGACCTCCTACACCCCAAAAATTCCCCAGTCTACTCTCTGTGGGCTGCAGGCTCTGTCCAGTTGAAACAGGGCCTCTTCCCAGTTGTCTTATGTGAATGTTCAAACTGAACTCATCCTTTTTTCCCCTGCTCTTGTTGATGCTTTTAATGATCGATATCAACATCTATTTAATCATCCAAACTTGAAACGTCAGATGAATTTCAAACCCCTCCTTGTCCACAGCCCTATGCAAGAGGACAGGTGTACGGGAACACAGGCAATGTGCCTCTCAGGCCTCCCAGCTCTGAATCAAGAATTTTTCTGAGATCCCACCTCTCTACATTTCCACTCTCTCTGTCCTTGGTCAGGCTCCCACCACTTCCTGCCTGGTCCATGGGCATTGCTTCCTAATTGCTTCCCCTCCCCACAGCCTCTCTTTATCGCCTCTTCCCTGTGGCATCATCTTTCCAAAGGACAGTGCTAGTCATTTCGTTTGCTTGCTCAGAAACACTTGTCTTCCAGCCCCCTCCAGACTCATCTCCTCTTATTGCCACCCCCCTCGTCCCAGCCACCTGTGCCTCTCCAGGAAACCTCACTCCCACCCTCACAGCTGCTCTTCCCTGACTTCCCACAGCTTCCTCACCTCCTCCACCCACTGGCCCCCACTGCCAGCACAGATGTCCACCCCTCTGTTAGGCCTTCCCTAACTCCTCCAGCCTAACCACCCTCAGGCATGAGTGGGACTGACTACTCTTCCTCTGTGCTCAAGATATTATGTTCCCATGGCGTATGCAAAACTACGTCCCATAATTGAACCCGCTGAGAGTGAAGGGCGTCATTTATTCTTTTCAGCATTGGAGGTATACACAGTGCCTAGATGCTGAGACACATATTCAGTCTATGTCCATTAGACACATTGATTGACTAATCGAGAGTTGTAATTTTGTATCTGTAAACCAGGGGGGTGTGATCTTTGAGGGTGTTGAAAGCTCTGACATTCTAACATTTGGAGCACCTTAGGTGTCTGACAGTCAGCCCTTTCCCCTATTCCTTCCCTTGTGCTTTGCTTCCTTTTTCAAATAGTTATGAGGGTTCCCTGCATGCCAGGCTCTGGCTGCCCACACTGAGGATAGTAAGGAAACTGTTCTGTTTCAAGAAGCTCACAACAGGGCTTGAGTGCAGGATGCAGGACAGGAACACTGACATGCAGACACCAGGCACCTACTTCAGGGGCAGTTTTTCCAACTGACAGGCCAACAGGTCTGGCACCCTGGCTCCTGCCATTTGGACTCAAGCAGCTCTCAGTTGCTTCCACTTCATCTATAAGCCACCTTCTTTGCTGTCACTCTAGGACCGCTAAGTCATGGTCATCTTATAGAATGAGGCCACCCTTATGGGCCCTAGAAAGGAGACTAAGGGGAGAGGGTTCTTCCTCTGACCACCAGCCTCCCAGGTCTTACAGTTTATGCAGGCATAGATACTTTCTCTGGAAGAAGGACAGAACAGCTTGAAGTCCTTACACTTAGACCCTTTGCATAGAGCATTCTACGTGAGCATCCCGGCCTCCCACCCCAGCTCCCTTTGCCTGGGGTTTGTGTCTTCCTCCCCCAAGCATCTTTATAAGAAGAGCTGAATTCCCTCCCTGAACCCACTTATTCCCAGTTCCTCCCCAAACAATGCCTTAACTCAGCTATTCACTTTAGGGTACAGCCCCAATTCTCCAGCCAATAGCCATCATCACTGAGGAACCATGGGCCACAGGTTCCATGGTCAGTGACGAGTAAGGGGCCTCCAGGTTACTTTTTTTTCTCTGTATTGTTCCAACATGACCATCAATCATCTTTACCCATCTCAGGAGTGGTCTAAGTTAACAAATGTGGGCATCCCAGTAGTGGGCAATATTTTTAGAAGCAACCTATGTAGGCACTGGAAATCCTGTGGAAGAAGGGGAGAGTTTCATAATTGCCAGATAGTTTTGCCCACCTTGGGAGTCAGTGAGGCCCATTCCTGTGCACAACAGAGAAGGATTTTATTCCTTTTCTGTGTTGGGGCCAACCAGTTTAGTGAAGGGCCCCAGTGCCTTCCAAGGGCGGGTGTGTTCATTGTTGGTAAGTTTCAGGTTAACAGTGTGAAACTGGCCTCTGCTAATGACTATTCTCCAGCTCAGGAAACTACAGTTACTCAGCCACTTAAGATAAAGGCCTCTGCTCCTCTTTGTTCTCCACCCAATATCCAATTTCTAAGGAAGTCCCGTTTGCTTTGACCTTCAGGATACATCCCACATGTGACCCTTGAATCTGTACCATTGGCACTCTGCTCCATTTTCCTTTATTCCATTGACTACATCCTGTGGTAACATAAATCTATACTGGATCCTCAGTACTCACAGGCTCTGCATTTGTGAATTTGCCTACTTTCTGAAGTGTGTTTACAACCTGAAGACAAATGTTTGCAGTGCTTTGATTGAGGTTAATTGTAGACACCAAAAGAGTAGCAAAAAAAATGAGTCACCCGCTTCCTACCTTCTCCGCTGTGGCACAGCAAGGGGCCCTGCCTCTTGCTTTATTCTTCATTCTGTTAAGATGTTCTTTATTCCTGATCATTTAGAGCTGTGATTTTTGCCTTTTTGTACTTCTTTTGTTGTTGCTTTCACTATTTAAACAGGCCCAAGGGTTGTGCTGAAGCCCTGTTTACAGATGCAAGGAGACTGTGGTATGTGAGACGAGCGTTGTTCACATAGGAGTTTTTGCTGTTGGCCATGAGTTCAATGTTAATAAGCCAACAAGGTATATTGAGTAAGGTCTTTAAACAGAAACACACGGGACAATGTTATGTGTCAGTTGGTAAAATCTTGTGACAGAAGAAACTAACCTTGAGTTTCCCCCAAGAGCAATCGTTCAGTACCTGCTAATTCAGTGCTCGTGGTGATTTTATAGAAGATGATGTCTGCAAATGGTGAGAATCAATTTGTCATCTGACTCAAAGCAAGAATGAAAACTCAAAATTCAATGAGGCCAAAACTGCCTACGCTTCGAACAATGCCAAGCATTTGGTAGGTTCTCAATAAATACATGAATGAATGAATGAATGAATGAGAAGCTTCTTTGGATGTTAGATAATGACAAAAGTACATCTTTATTTTCTAAGTGGAACTGAATAGTTCCTTCAGTCATGAACAAGCAACAACAAAGTACAGTTATATCAGGGGGTTGTTATAGAAACCACTGGCATTTTCAAATCACATTTGGACATGACTTGAAATGCTATTCATGTTTATGAATTCTTCAAAATTTATAATAGATAATTTGCCACTACCAGATACTATCATGTTAGTATGTTAATAAACATTTCGGAACCATATATTTTGATCACTGTGTTTGAGTATAACTGACTTCTTTTGAAATCTCATGGTTACTATTTTCTTCATTTAAAATAATAAAATTAAAACATTCTGAGAAGAGGTCCATAGTCCTCAAACTATCAAAGAAGTTCCTGGTGCATAAGAATTTGAGAACCCAGACAAGTGTGGTGGTGCACTCAGGAGGCAGAGGCAGGTGGATCTCTGTGAGTTCAAGGTCAGCCTAATCTACATAGTGGGTTCCAGGTCAGCTGGGGCTATGGGGAGATTGTGTCTCAAAAAGAATTTAAGAACCTTGGGGCTGGAGAGATCACTCAGTAGTTAAGAGCACTGGCTCTTCTTGCAGAGGACTCAGGTTCAATCCCCAGCACCCACATGGTGGCTAACAACCATTTGTAAGTCCAGTTCCAGGAGATCTAGCACCCTCTTCTGACCTCCACAGGCATTGCATGACACAGGTGCACTTACATACGTGCAGGCAACACACTCATACACATAAAAATAATAAATAAAAATATTTTAAAGAAGTTTAGCCTGGCTTCAGGTGTCAAAGCCACATTCAGGTCACATGTGCAGGATCATGAAGCTACTGAGACAGAACTTGGGTCCACAACCAGATCTGCCTGCCAGCATCAGGGACCAGCTCATTCTGAAGGCCCCTCCCCAAAGACTGTGCCTCTGTGAGTCCCTTCAGACAGGTGGAAAGCACTTGGCAGGTAGACTCAAGTGTGTCCAGTGCTGACCACCTGCAGAGTCTTCTCAGGGGATAGAGGATGTTTGACCTAGAGACCTATGTGGTCTACAAGCTGTTACTGACCAAAGATGAGGAAAGGATAGAAGTTAAGTAAGAATTTAGAAATCTTTACAGCAATTTGAATCTAAGAATAATGTAAAGCTTATCCTCCGAGCATTAGCAAGGAACAAGGGTAAGACGTTAGATGACCACATGTGAACGTCACACCAAACCCATGTTACAAGTGAGGTGAGCAATTGTCCAAGTCCCCAGGTGGTGGCTGCAGAGAAGGCATTTCAAACAGTCTGAGGCCAGGATCTGGCTCCACCCCTCAGCTCTCCTGAGCATGGCTTCCTCTTCCTGTCTGGGCTGATAGTCCTCACACTGTCTCCCCTCTAAACAGGCTAAGGACTATGTGAGAGAACAACTCTGAAAAGGTGGATGGATTTTCAGAACACCAGCAGTGCTGGTGCCCTAGGATGATTCTGCACTCTCCTTGATATTGAAAATACTTAAAATTTTCCACTTAAGCACTGCCGGAGGCCAGCCTAGCCCAACCATCTAAAAACCAATATTGGTTTGGAAAGGTTATCACTGCTTTTTCAATTCCTGTCAACATTAAAAATGCAAATGCTTGCTATTTAAACACAGCCTTTGGCCACCGGCTCAGAGTGTTCAGGACAAGGTAAACCACAGTGGGCAGACATCTCCCACAGAGGCTCAGCAGGAAGGAGGCAAAGGACATCTAGAAAAGTCTGTGTCATACTAGGACAACTGCGTCACCTGCAACCCTGTGAAAGCTGGGTCCTCATAGGTCACACAATTCCAGTCAATGAATCAGGCATCTGTTCACTGCGGCAGAGACCTCTTAGTCTGTCTGTCCACACACTACCTGGACAGTATCTATTTCAGAGTCCAAGCTCGCAGATTGTTGAACAGATGAGTTACTTCATTCATCTCTTTTGGGATATCTTCTCACGTCCGAAGTACTATACTAGGCCTTTAAATAGACACCAAAATGAGTGGTTTGGGGAAATCAGTTCTGAGAATTTACATCTAAGAAGGATGGTAAGAAGTGCAAATAAGCAATAGCATCATGAAGTGGTTTGAGCTGACTTCATGATTGCTTCTGGAGGTCTGTCAACAGTATGTGAAAGTGTGCTTGCTGGAGAGCACTTGTTAGGTCAGCAATGAAGGCTGCCTAGAGAAGGTGGCAAGAGCCATTCCCAGAGCGGCCCCCAGGCCTGGGGTCTCTCTCCATGTGAGCTCCATTAGGGCAAGGCAAGACCTTGAATCAGTTCTGCACGCAATGTTCCATATGGTAGAAAATAACATGTTGAAGAAGTGTGTAGTTGCAAAGCTCAGCTGGGTAAATGTATTATGGTTTGAATAAGAACTGTCTTCCATAGGCTCAAGTATTTGAACACTTGGTCAGTCATTGGCACTGTTTTGGGGAGGGTCATGGAAACTTCAGAAGGTGGGGCTTTGCTGGAGGAAGCTCATCACTGGAAATGGGCTTTGAGACTTCATAGTCTCATCCCACTTCCAACTGCTCTCTCTACTTCTCTACTTCCTGTTTGACTTTAAGACAAGAACTCTCAGCTTTCTGCTCCAGCCACCTCCTGCCATGCATCGCCCACCATTAAGGACTCTCCCTCTGGAACTGTAAGCCAAAATAAATCCTTTCTTCTAAAAATTATATCGGTCATGGCGTTTTATCATAGCAACAGAAAAGTAACTAATGCAATGCTTATAGAAAGAAAACAGGAAGCCCACAGAAAGCTCTCCAGCTGTAGGGCTCCCTTAGCCCCCTCCCCAGCAGAGCTTCAGAGGAAGTCAGGGGGCTAAGCAGCAATGTGGTTTGCCCTGACTCAGCAGCCAGTGGCCCAGAACAAAGTACAGAGAATTTCAGAGCTCTATCTTCCCATCAGCACTATGGTACAGGGACTCCTATCATCCCACTATACAGATGAGAAACTGAGGGTCTAGAAAGTCAAGGTGACATGCCAATACATTGTGATGGCAGAACCCTGATTCAAAGCCAGGTTCTACTCTAAATTGCAACACTATCCCAGATTTCTGTTGGTTTTAAATTGTCAGGGTGTCAGGGGACAGGACAGACTGCCAGCTGGGCATGGGGTAGAGTGAGGTGGCAGATTCAGGCCTCACCTAGAAAAGCCAAGGAGCAGGTATAGGGATGCTCACTGAATGCCCACCACCTGTGACCACCCTGCTGTGGGTTGCCAGCTCTGCCACTGACTTGACTAGCTCCCCAGGCAAGGATGTTCTTATTAACATCTCTGTAGGCAACCAAAAATTAACCAGCCAACAAACTCTAGGCCATCCCACTAACAGTGGTTCAAATGCCACCTCCCCAGAGAGGCTTTCATGATTTTTATTAGTCATGCTGCTGTGGGTGGTTGGACGGACAAGGCACAGATTTCTCCATGGGCATCCTTATCAATATATCACACAAGATTGGAACTTCCTTCAGGCTATGTCTGGACCCATATGGGCTCTGCCTGGCACCCAGAAAACACCTGGTGTTAAATGATCATCAGAAACATATCTGTGAGCACTGGAAATGTAAGAACAGTGACTTTGGGCCTGTCCTCTGACTTCCAGGTGTTCTCAGAACTTTAGAACCATTAAAAACCCAACAGAGCCCAGCATGGTGACACACGCCTTTAGTCCCAGCAAACGGGAGGCAGAGGCAGGTGGATCTCTATGAGTTCAAGGCCAGCCTGGTCTACAAAGTGAGTTCCAGGCCAGCTGGGGCTACAGGGAGACCGTGTCTCAAAAAGACAAAAAAAAAAAAAACGAACAGAAAAACGCACTGACTTAGCCTTTCCCTTCTTCCCTCTCATGAAGCCCTAAAACTTCCCATGGTGCGCCAAGGATACAGTTCTCTTTATTTTTCCCCTGCTCATACTCCCCACTTCTCTCCAGCTACTGAACCTCCTTCAGTGCCCCCTCCCCCAACAGAACTTCATTACAATCTGGTGTGTACAGGTTGCCCCCTCTACCCCCCTTTGCAGAAGTCCTCATCTTTTTAGTCTCAGCTGCTGAGTCACTGTCTCTGAGAGTTATTGACAGGATAACTGGATGCTGATGGTCCCAAAACAGCCAGTTTCCAACACCACTGCATTCACTGGATTACATGGCCTCTGGCTGGTCAGCCTCCTCCACTCAGTGTGGAACTGCAAGCAAGCTGCAAGTAGGTGCTCTGGAAATTTTGCATTAATTAATTTCAAACAACTAAGAGGTCTCTCTAAGTGGTTTTGGAAGTCATAGACTTCCTAAGCTGTGGGGAAGTAACTCGTCCCAGTGTCTTAGGACTATATGAAAAGATCTCTGAATTGGGGAAAAGGGCTCTGGATGTGGAGTCAGGGGTTAGAGACCACATAATCTGGCAGGTAAGCAGCTTGTCTGTCTTAGCTGTGTTTCTCTCTCTCTCTCTATATCTCTCTCTCTCTCTCTCTCTCTCTCTCTCTCTCTCTCTCTCTCTCCAGGATTTCACTATGTAGCCCTGACTGGCCTCCTGGAATTTAGTGCGTAGACCAGATTGACCTTGAACTCACAGAGATCAGCCTGCCTCTGCCTCCTGAATGCTAGAATTAAAGATGTGTACCACTGTGATGAGTATCTTCATCTTTAAAATAGGTAAATAGCTGGAGAGATGGCTCAGTGGTTAAAAGCACTGATTGCTCTTGCAGAGGACCCAGGTTCAATTCCCAGCACCCACATGGTGGCTACGAACAGTCCTTAACTCCAGTTCTAGGGGAATCCAAAGCCCTCTTCTGACCTCTGTGGCATTGCATGACACGGGTGCACTCACATACATTCAGGCAATACACCCATACACATAAAATAAAAATAAATAAAATATTAAAAAAAGGTATATAAAAACGTATGAATACCAGGCGTGGTGGCACATGCCTTTAATCCCAGCACTCAGGAGGCAGAGGCAGGTGGATCTCTGTGAGTTTGAGGCCAGCCTGGTCCACATAGTGAGTTCCAGGACAGCTGGGGCTACAGGGAGACCCTGTCTCAAAAAGACAGAAAAAAAAAAAAAAAGTATGACTTTCCAAGCACACAGTTTGTAATGGGACAGCATACATAAACTCTAGACAAATGTAAAGTGCCATACAAATGAAATATCCAATGATTTTTCCATCAGTTTTCTTCAGGAGTCAATCCATACGACCTTGCTAGCTACCATCATAATCCCCGGCCTAAGTGTTTTATTCCCCGCCCTGGATTCAAGGACATGGCTACCTACAGAGAAGACATATCAAAGTTTCAGCTGGGGCTTTGTGTAGTTCAACATTGCTCTAGTTGAAAGACAGACTCCGGAGGAAAGGTGATGAGGCTAATATAAATTTCCTGTTATAACCCCGTGCCCACCTCTGGCTCCTTCAAGGTGAAGCCTGTTGCTGTTCTGGCCTTCAGTTTCCATCACTCATGATTCCCCTGCTACTTTTCTCCCTGGTTTTCTTACTGTTCTCTGTGGAAGCCATAGAAAGGCCTCTGCTAATGAAAAGGACCCAGAGTACTGCTGATTGACTCTCAGAGCATCAAATAAAAGGACAGGCTCATTGAACATTATCCAGTCACAGAAATGGAACACTTCAAAGAATTAAAATTCTCTGGAAGTTGGATCTTTAGTAAAGCAAGAGGAACCCACGGAATAAATATTAATGAGCCCATGATATGCCAAGAACTTAACATACTTCATATTACCGACTATCCCTACTTTATAGATTAGTAAATTTGGTCTCAAGAAGGCTTTAATTGGAAGGATGATGGATGGATGGATGGTTGGTTGATGGATGGATGGATGGATGGATGATAAGTGGGTAGATGATGGATGAATAGTTTAATAATGGATGGGTGGATGATGAGTGGATGAATGGATGATGAATGGATGAAATGGATGAACAATGGGTGGATATATAGGTGTATGGGTGATGGATGAATGGATAGGTGGATGAATGGACGAATGGGTAGATGATGGGTGGATGGATGATGGATGGATGGATGAATGATGACTGGATAGATAGATGTATGTATGTATGGATGGATGGATGGATGGATGATAGATAGATGATAGGTAGGTAGTTAAATAGATGATTGGTGGATGGAATGGATGGATGATGGGTAGATGGATAATGAATAGACGGATGCCTGAGCAATAATGGGTAAAAAGCTGAAGACCTAAAACAGCAGGGACACGCTTCTTTTTCTGACTCATCCTATGGAAGGCTAGAGAAGGAACGAATTCCATAGATGTCTCCAGGCTAACAATCTGGGCAGAAGGGCCATATGTAGTGAGTAGCTTGGGGAGCTGTAGCTGTGGGTCTGTACTACACTGTGTCACCATGAGGTAAGAGGCCTCTGTTAATGCATAAAACTCCACATGTCTGAGTATTATTACTTAACTCTTCTGTACTGGCAATTTGTAAATAAATTTATTTTCCATCCAACTCCCTAATCCACTCATTTATTTTATTGGCCTACAAAAAAAGCAAAAATTTAAAAACTTGCAATCAAGACAGAGAAGGTAAGACCCCACTCCCCCAATCCCATAGTAATGACCTCATCTGCCATGTGCCAGGCACTGTGCTGAGAGTTTTGTACATCATCTGATAACTGCTTACAACAGCTCTACACAAAAGCTCCTGTTATTTCACAGGTAAGGAAACTGTGGCTAGTTCAGTGGTGTCCTTGAGATGAGAGGACAGATTGATTAGTCTGATTCTGAGCCATTTAGCCATGTGCTGTGATTCCCTCTCCACCCTGAGGAGCATAGGAGATAGTTCATTCTAATTAGACAGATAGGGAAGTGTAAAATCAGCTGTGTTCCAACTATAATCATTTTCATCCAAGACGGCCTACTTCCGAGGTTCTTGTCCAAACTTGGTCCTTTTTGCTGCCTTCTTCCCACCAGTGGGTACCCTCTAATAGGAATTTCAAATTTCCTGCCCTTGCTCTACTCAATCATGTTCCTATATCCTACCCTGTCCAATCTAAAAGGGGAAAGAAGAACCCAGTCCTGTCCTACCTCCTACTCTACAGAATATGAAAGCCCGTCTAGACTCCTGCGGGTGTGATCAGCGCTCCAGCTCCAGACTCCCTCCCTTTGTGGGAGTCTTTGCTGTGTGAAGTGCTGTTTGTGTGTCAATAAACCTTGGCTGTGTGCTGTGACTGCCAAGTTCTCATCTTGTAATTCATTACCTGGCAAAGAAAAGGACCTGAGAACAGACCCTAGGTGGCATCAACACCAAGTCCTAAGAAGAATAAAAAGTTGGTCCTGACTCCACTGCCAGGAAAGAGAACAACCACTGAATGTCAGACTTCACAGAGCAGGCCTCTCCCAAGTCTACTGGCCCGAGAGACCAAGGAGTTTTCCAAGGAAAAAGCAGTCACCAAACAAGAGGCTCATGGCTTTTTTTTTGGGGGGGGGGGGGGGGGCATGCTATCTCCCTTCTCCAAGCCCTGCCTTACGTGCTTCTGTGTCTACAACCTGGGAAAGGTGGCCTATGAGTTAAAATGGAAAGATCAGAGTCATTCAAGACCCTTGAGCCCGTAGGAAGCCCACATCTTGAAATCCCCTTTTGGAGTGGGAAAAAGACATTCCTTGAACCAAGAGTGCTGGAGTGTGCTTGGGTGTTAGCAGTAGAAGTCAGATGTGGCAACAGCATGCAGAGCAAGTGCTGGAAGTGGGGGCTAGCAGCATGTGAGGCAGAACGCAGAGGGCAGCACACAGGGGTCACTAGGCAGTGACTGGGCAGGAGCTACTGTGTAAAGCCCCAGAGGTAGAGAGAAGTGGGTGGTGGGAAAAGGTAGAGAAAGAACCAGGCGGTCCCTCAGTGAGGACTGGAATGAGAGCCAGCATATTATAATTTCTGAAAGCTAAAATCCTCATTTACAAAGGCTCCAAAAGACCATGTTCCTGCCTCAGGGCCAGCAGGAGCTTTAGAAGTACAGCACAAATGTTGGCATTGTCCGGTCTAAAAAGAACAGTTTAGCAAATAGCCCTGACTGAAGAGGGGAGGGGGACTGGACATCGTTCCTCAGCTGTGTTTTGCCCCATACCACTTCCAGATGCTCAGCATAGCAAGGAAAGGAGCCAGTCATGATCAGCTCTGGTCGACTGGTGACCCATGGCCTGTGAACCCCACAAGAAAGGGAGCCAGGCCAATCAGATTCCAGCCTCAGCAATTTGAGCCAAGAAATGCTGAGGAACGCAGGCAGGCAGTGAAGCTGGAGGTCGTGGGATTGCACTGCAAGCTGCTGTAGGTGGAATGTGAACAAGGAGGGCGGTGTGAGCAGAGACACACAGTCAGCAGAGAGTAAACAGGAAGAAGGCAGACTTTGGGAAAGATGGGGTGAAAAGGCAGTAACAGAGGCAGAGACCCCAAGACCACACGGTCCAGGAAACAAAGGCCTCCTAGTCTCTGCGCAGTCCCCATCTACCTTACTCCTTTTCTCTTGAGATAGCAGGGTCTGATGGACTAGGAGGGAGCTGGAGAGTGACCTCCACTGCAAGAGGGGTCTAGTTTAAAGGGGCACTAGTCACTCTGTAGTTAAAACAAGGACATTTTATTATTGTATTGCATCATATTATGTTGTGTTGTGTTGTCGTGTTGTGTTGCATTGTGCGTGTTGCATTGTGTAGTTTGACACAATTTCTCAATATGTAGCCCAGGCTGGTCTTGAGTTCTCTGTCCTCCTGCCTCAGCCTCCCAAGTGTTTACACTTGTACAACAAGGCCATTGAGAGCTGTGAACAAGTCAGGAGAGTTTAGGTGATGAAGCAAAGCAAAAGGAAGTTGACTTTGAAGGCCCCCAATGATTGGAACGGTGCCTCAGGAACAAGGCAAAACTAAGGTGTTTCTTTAGTAAGCACAGGAGCGGGAATGCCTCACATTCCAACTTCTCTTTCCAATTGTGAGAATCTGAGGAAAGATGGTCTCTTCTAAATCATGGTTTCTACATGTCTAAAAATGAGTGTAACAGGCCTCCCCCTCCAGCTGGTTGGGGCTGGGGTTGGGGGGGGTGGGTGGAGGCAATCTGGAAGCCTGATGTCTGGCTCTAGGAAAATCTGCTGCTCTAGCCACTGTGATGACATGTATGAACTTCTCCATGAAAGGTAAAGAATGCTGGGGCTAGAGAGATGGCTCAGTGGTTAAGAGCACCAGCTGCTCTTGCAGAGAACTCAGGTTCGGTTTCCAGCACCCACATGATGGCTAGCAACTGTCTCTAACTCCAGTTTCAGGGGATCTGATGCCTTCTCTGGCCTCCACATGCATTGCTCACACATGGTGCACTTAAATACATGCAGGCAAATTACTCATGCATGGATTTTTTTCCTTTTTTTTCAGTCTCATAGCAGTGCATGGGTTGAAAGAAAATTTTTTTTAAAAGACAAAGGATGAAAGAAGAAACTTAGAAACCTCTTTCTGTGCAATGTCCTACCTGCAGTGACAGCTGTGGGTCTGTCCATGGGAAGAAGTATAGACATCTCTCTGCTGCCCCAGGGTTCAGTGAGGAGGAGGCTCTAGAATGACAGGCAGGCAGCCTTACTTACCAAGCTTATGAATAGGAGTGTGTCTGTTTCTGTCTTAAAAATAGCTGAAGAAAGTTATTTAAAAGGAACTGTCAGTTGGATGGTCAGACGGCTCTTTAGTATCTTCCTTTCATGAGAGTTCAAGAACTCTCTCATATTTCCCTTTTTCATTTATAGCACAGCAGTCATAATAGGAAAAGCCATTGCCCTCTGTAACTTCCTCAGTCAAGATGCCCAGGCTGTCTGTGGGGTATCAGAGCCACACATCACCTCCAGTCTCCCCTCCCCAGCAGTGTCCTTGTCAGTCAGTCAGCTGTGGCCTATACTGCCAGGTATAGGCACCTCCAGGTTTCAGTGGAGGAACTTAGGGGAAGAGTGTTGAATTGGAACATAAAGAACTGGGCGTGGGAGACTGGAACCTTGACCTTGAACATGCCCTCATGGCTGCCTAACACAGGATATGGTCTGCGCTCTGAATACATTAAGAGAGAGACTCTGGAGGTTGCCCAGGTTAGTGGGGGAAGGCTACATGAACACCTGCACTGCTCTAGACACTGTGAGGAGACGCGCCTGCCTGAAGTTCCATGTTTGAGACACTCTGTGAACATAAAGAAGATAGGATGGAGAAACCTTGACTTGTATAGCAAATGTCGATATCAGCATAAAAATTTCTACTAACCTAAAACCATGTGAAAACAATGTGTGTGGGAAGGTTTCCATGTGTCATTCATCCTTTAATAATTATTCTACCTCTCACTTTCAGTACAAACCATAAGAGGAGTATGGAAACAAGCCACAGAACTCTCTCACAAGCTGCCAAAGATATATGGGAGCCCACAATGTGAAAGGACCACACAGTGCAAAAAACTCTTATCAATACAAGATATTGTAGAAAGACCTCTGTGGATGTGGTAAACCTCTGAGTTATTCTAGTTCTGTTCGAGGACATGAAAAAATTCATAGTTGCAAAAGACCCTTTGAATGTAAACAATGTGGTAAAGCCTTTAGACTGAGGGAGAGAGAGAGAGAGAGAGAGAGAGAGAGAGGGAGAGAGAGAGACACTCTGCCTAAGACTCTCATAACAAAAAAGGTCGTTGCCAATCTTAACCCTCACTTTCTTCCCATAACTATTCCTTTCCCTCCTTATATTTCTTTCTCATGTCTGGCCCCAGTCTTACTTAACCATTACACCCTCTGGGGCCCTCTCCCTGCTGTGAGCATACTTCCCTTTCCCCCTAGATCCTCACAGAAGGGTCTCCCATGTTTTGTCTTAACAGAAATGTTCATTTCCTCTGCATCCCTCCAGGAAAAGCTGCTCACTAGAACTATTCAACTTAAGGTAGAAATGGGGCTGCATTGTCCTGGTTCCCTCTTCCACACCACTACTCATCTGTACTCATCTCTGTCTTCAGGTCTTGTGCCACCCACCCATCCTCCTCCTGAGCACTGACAACTGGAAAACATTCATTTACGGAGTCTCTCAAGACCTAGTTCATGGTCTTTCTCTCACCTCAAGTCCCAAGCCATCCTTGAAGGTCTCACAAATGGGGTTGACAGTGGATTGGCCTGTACTTTGGGGGCCTCCTTACCTCCTGGGACTTCACCTCAGCTCAATTTCATCCACCAGTCCCAGAGCTCACCAGGGTCTTACCTGGCCCAGGGTTCACTTTCCAACTCATTCTCCCATCTGCCAGGCTAGCTTATGCCTCATTCTCATGGCACCTCCAAGAGACCTCAGACCTTAGTCCCTCTTAGTCCTTATGATAGTTTCATTATTTCCTTAGTCCTTATGATAGTGTTCATTATTAATTTGACATAATCTAGAATCTAGATCAAGTTGGCCTATAGGCATGTTTGGAGGAGGATTGTCTTGATTTGATGATGTTAATTGATATGCAAAGACTCTGCCTGATGTGGGCAGCACTATTCCCTAGACAGGGGATCCGGGACTGTATACATGTGCAAAGTAAGCTGAACACAAGTAAGTGAGCATGCATGCATTCACCTCTGTCTGCCCTCAACTGTGGGTGTGATGTGACGAGCTGCCTCAAGTTCCCGCTGCCTTGACTTCCCCACAATAGTGAACCACAATCTGGAATTGTGAACTAAAATAAACCCTTTCTCCCCTAAGATGTGCTTTGCCGGGGTAGTTTACCACAGCAACAGAAATGAAACCAGAACAGTCCTCCCCACCACAAGTCTGTTTTCCTGCTTTGCCTTCCTTTCCCAACAAATTTCATTGCTTTCTTCCAGTCCCAGTGCAGACCCCTCAAACCAGCTCCCCAGCAGGTACCCTGGCTCCCCCTACTGCCTCATCTGTTTCCTTCCAGGTATCACCTCTGTCCTGATCTGATATTTTGTATCAATATTTCCCCTGTACTCCATCCAACAAGACCCTCCCCTCCATCCAACAAGAACCTCCCCATAGCGTCTGACCATACTGTGGGCACACTTTTCCCAACATCACAGTGTCAGGTACTGTTGCTGTGCAACAAGTGATGATTTACCAAAAACTTACTGACATAAAATGGTCATTTTATCATACTTAGGGGCTCTGAGGGTCAGAAAGTCAGATTGATGACAAGGTATCTGACAAGGTTCCATGAGGCCCAAAGCCTCTTCTGGAAGGACATTAAAAATCTGAGAGTGACTTGACAGTTTTGGGCTAGAATCATTGGAATCATTCATGCCCACACCTAGCACCTTTGTTAGGGTGATGGTGCCAGAGACCTATCCATGGCCTCTCTGGGTGGCTTGGTCTTCTCACTGCAGAGTGGCCTCAGGGTGGCCTGGCTTTGCACATGCGATGCTCCAGTGTGCCAAGAAACTGGGTGGAAATGCCATCCCCTTTTATGTCTCAGAAGTCCCAGAGGCATAGGCAGGTAGATCTTTGTGAGTTCCAGGCCAGTCTGGTCTATATAACAAGCTCCAAGCCAGCCACAACTATAGTGTGAAACCCTGTCTCGAAAGAAAGAAAGAAAGAAAGAAAGAAAGAAAGAAAGAAGGAAGGAAAGAAAGAGAAAGAGACAAAAAGAGAAAGAGAGAAAGAAAGAAAGAGAAAGAAAGAAAGAGAGAGAGAAAGAGAGAGAGAAAGAAAAGAAGGAAATCCAAGACCATTTTCAGTTACCAACTTGATCTGGATCTCTGCTGTCTTTAGTATTGTTGATCATTCTCTGCCATGAATCTGAACTGCCACTGTTCTAGTTCTTGGCAGACCTTTGTCCACTTCTTCCCACCTCTTAGTGTGTACCTCTGTCCTCCTCTTAATGAGGATGCACTCTGGGGTCTCTATTGCATCCATAGCCTAGCATACTTTTGACTGGGCTCCTGTGGTTTCAGTTACTATCTACATGCCCCTAGCTCTTGAATCTATCCACCACAAACCTCTTCCAAAGTGCCAGACTTGCTACCCATAAGCCTTGGGGCATGCCCAAAGATACCTCAATTTCAGCAAGTTCAAAACTAACTCACCACCCTCCACTATGAACTGGTTTTTCCTCTGATGCTATTTCCTCTTTCTCTTAGAAGTACTTAGATACCCAAAATTTGGCCCATCATTTTCGGTTACCTCTCACATATAATTATTTCCCAAGTTACACCCACTTATCTCTTAAAGATTTCCAAAACTTTTGTTGTTGTTTTAAAATTAGAAGATTGAGAATCAGAGAGACGACTGCCTCCAAGAAAAGCAGCTCTCCTCTACTCTTTCAAGTGTCTACCAGACACTTACTTAATACAACTTAGTTCTAAGAACTGGAATGAAAAAGCTTAAGATATGTGGTTTCTGGTTCCTTCCATGGGAGAGATGGGCAAGTAAGCAGAGGAGTCCTACAAGGTGTGATAAATACCATGACCTTGGGAAGCCTTAGACAAATCCAACTTGGGGTAGGGGAGTAGTGAATGTGGGCTGTGTTAGCTTCCTCTTACTGTGTAACAAATTAACCTCTAGCTGCTTAGACAGCAATCTTGTATTAACTCACAGTTTTTATAGGGCCAATAATCTAGGTGCCTGTCTCTGGGTCAGTGTCTCCAAGGAAGCAATCAAGTATCAACTAGGGTTGCTATTGTCTGAACATTTGACTAGGGAAAGAATCAGCCCAAGCATACTCACTTGACTACTGGCAGGCCTTGGATCTTACTGGTTGTTCACCAAAAACAAGGTTATTCCCACCAAGGCAGCTGGTTTCCCCCAGAGCAAAGGTGCTGGGACACAGAGTGAGAGTGAGCAGAGAAGAGAGAGAGCCCCAGAACAGAAGTCAGGCTTCTGTAACCTAATCTCATATTCTAGCTGTTAAAAGTAAATTACAACTTCTCCCCAGACTCCTTGGCAGTCTGTTAGTGGGAGATCTCTGTCACCCTCCCTTTGTTTCCTCCATTTCTGCCGACCTCTTTAAGGACCAAATATGCATGAGTGCATCTCTGTTCATGTTGGCCAGGCTGATGTTCAGATTGGCAACACCTGCTAGGAGCTCTACTGCCTGGAACATGGCATCCAGCCTGATGGCCAGATGTCAAGTGACAAGACCATTGCAGGAGGAGATGACTTCAACACCTTCTTCAGTGAGACAGGGGCTGGCAAGCCTGTGCCCAGGGCAGTTTGTAGACCTGGAACCTAGAGTCATTTATGAAGTTTGCACTGGTACCTACCACTAGCTCTTCCACCCTGAGCAGCTCATCACAGGCAAGGAAGATGCTGCCAATAACTATGCCCATGGGCACTACACCATTGGTAAGGAGATCATTGACCTTGTCTTGGATTGAATTCACAAGCTGGCTGACCAGTGCACAGGTCTTCAGGGCTTCTTGGTTTTCCACAGCTTTGGTGGGGGAACTGGCTCTGGGTTCACCTCCCTGCTGATGGAACAGCTCTCTGTTGATTACGAAAAGACGTCCAAGCTGGAGTTCCCCCATCTACCCAGCCCCCCAGGTTTCCACTGCTGTTGTTGAGCCCTACAATTCCATCCTCACCACTCACACCACCTTGGAGCACAATCAGTTGTGCCTTCATGGTAGACAACAAGGCCATCTATGACATCTGTCGTAGAAACCTTGATATCGTGCACCCACCCTACACTAATTAACCGCCTTATTAGCCAGATCCAGGCAAGGAAGATGCTGCCAATAACTACGCCCGTGGGCACTACACCATTGGTAAGGAGATCATTGACCTTGTCTTGGATTGAATTCACAAGCTGGCTGACCAGTGCACAGGTCTTCAGGGCTTCTTGGTTTTCCACAGCTTTGGTGGGGGAACTGGCTCTGGGTTCACCTCCCTGCTGATGGAACAGCTCTCTGTTGATTACGAAAAGACGTCCAAGCTGGAGTTCCCCCATCTACCCAGCCCCCCAGGTTTCCACTGCTGTTGTTGAGCCCTACAATTCCATCCTCACCACTCACACCACCTTGGAGCACAATCAGTTGTGCCTTCATGGTAGACAACAAGGCCATCTATGACATCTGTTGTAGAAACCTTGATATCGTGCACCCAACCTACACTAATTAACCGCCTTATTAGCCAGATTGTGTCTTCCATCACTGCTTCCCTGAGATTTGATGGAGCTCTGAATGTAGATCTGACTAAATTCCAGACCAATCTGGTGCACTATCCCAGAATCAACTTCCCCCTGGCCACATATCGCCCTGTCATCTCTGCTGAGAAAGCCTACCATGAGCAGCTTACGGTAGCGGAGATCATCAATGCCTGCTTTGAGCCAGCCAATCAGATGGTGAAATGTGACCCTCGCCATGGTAAATACATGGCTTGCTGCCTGTTGTACCGTGGTGATGTGGTTCCCAAAGATGTTAATGCTGCCATTGCCACCATCAAGACCAAGCGTAGCATCCAGTTTGTGGATTGGTACCCCACTGGCTTCAAGGTTGGCATCAATTACCAGCCTCCCACTGTGGTACCTGGTGGAGACCTGGCCAAGGTACAGCAAGCTGTGTGCATGCTGAGCAATACCACAGCCATTGCTGAGGCCTGGGCCCGTCTCAACCACAAGTTTGATCTGATGTATGCCAAGCGTGCCTTTGTGCACTGGTATGTAGGTGAGGGCATGGAGGAAGGGGGGTTCTCTGAGGCCCGTGAGGACATGGCTGCCCTGGAGAAGGATTATGAGGAGGTTGGTGTGGATTCTTTTGAAGGAGAGGGTGAGGAAGAAGGAGAAAAATACTAATCTGTTCCTTTCAGCCCTGTAGCTTGTCTAACTCCCAGAACTTCAGCTTCAACATTAGCTGACAGGCATCAATGTTTGCTGATTAGGTTAGCTTCCCTGTGATCATGTCTATTTTTTCCATATGAACCTGTAAGTTTTTCCCCTGATGTATCAAAGTAAAAGCTTTAAGGAGAACAGAACAAAACAAACAAACAAACAAAAAAGTAAATTACTAGATCTAGCCTGTATCAAGGGAAATACACAAGGATGTGAATGCCAGAAGGAGGGGATCATTGGGGGTCATCTCAGAGACCATCACACCGGCCAAAGATTTCTTACCAGTGACACCTGGATTGGATTCAGGAGTTAGCTGTTACTAAATAAAGAGCTACTTGGCACTGTCCTGGGCAGAGAATACTGTAGGAGATCATCCGGAAGCTATAGAAAACCTGAGGCTGAAGAAATCTAAGCACAATGAGATTAAAGGGCGCACTGTCATTTGTATTAAGATGAGAACAAGGTGGCCTTGATGACTGATTTGGTCATCAGATGCATGGACTGTACCTCCCAATTCATCAGATTCCTTACTCAATCTGTTCCTGTCCACTCTGTGTCTTAAGCAGCTCTTAAGTATTACTCAACATTGAAGGGCTTGCATACATGACAAAACTTATCTATCTATCTATCTATCTATCTATCTATCTATATATCTATCTATCTATCTGTCGATCATCTATCATTTGTTTTGAGACAGGATCTCTCTATGTATCTCTGGATGGCCTGGAGCTCACAGAGATACACCTGCTTCTGCTTCCCAAGTGCTGGAATTAAAGGCATGAACCACCGTACCCAGCCCTTCTTTATATAATAAGATAAACTTAAAACTTCTTTACAAATATGGCCAAAACCCATCAGAACTGTTTCCCAGCAGACAGTGTGTAAATCCCTACAAGTGAGAAAAGGGTAGCCAGAATTTCAGGTTATCTGAGAGGGAAGGTTCTCTCACACTGAAATGTATTTACTTAATTTTTTAATACAATTTTATATTGAACTATTAACACAGAGAGAAAATGCACAAATAATAAAGGTATAACTCAATGTGTTTTATCCAAGTAACATTATCATGTAACTATCATTCAGATTATAAAATTAGAATGCTGCAAGCCAGGCGTGGTGGTGCACGCCTGTAGTCCCAGCACTTGGGAGGCAGAGGCACACGGGTCTCTGTGAGTTCAAGGCCAGCCTGGTCTACATAGTGAGTTCCAGGACAGCTGGAGCTACAGGAAGACCCTGCTTCAAAAAGAAAAAAAAAAATAGAATGCTGCAGGGGCTGGAGAGATGGCTCAGTGGTTAAGAGCACTGGCTGTTAACCAGGACCTGGGTTTAGTTCCCAACACCAACATGGTGGTTAACAATTGTTTGTAACTCCAGTTCCAGGGCATCCAATGACCTCTTCCAGCTTCTTCAGGCATTGCACAACATGGGTGCACTTCATACATGCAAACAAAACACTCAAACACATAGAATAAAGATAAAAATAAAATAGAACACCGCCCCAAATCTCCTTGTACCACCTGACTTACTTCCTCAAAGACAGCCAGTGTCATTGTTGAGTAGTTTCGCATGTTTGAATGTTACATAAATGGATTTGCCTAGTCTATATGTTTTATAACTTGTGTTTGTCATTCATTTTTGTGAGTCATCTATATTATATATAGCATTGGTTCATGTTCACTGCTGTCTGGTCATTTTCATTGTCTAGACTCCAGCTTTTTGTCCATCCAACAATGAATAGGAATTTAAATAACTTGCAGTTTGAGGAAATTATGAATAGTACCTGTGGTATACCTACATATTTCTCTAAGGCTCTTCCAGTTTTCTTTATTTTCTTCTTCTTTTTTATGACATGGTTTCATCTATCCCAGGCTGTCCTCAAACTCACATATGTAGCCAAGGATGACCTTGAACTTCTGATTTTTCTGCCTCTGCCTCCGAGTGCTGAGATGACAGACATGTGCCAACATACCCAGTTTATATAGTGCTGAGCATTGGACCTGAGCTTCGTGTATGCTTGTATCCTGTCTCAGAAGTATTTGCCTGCTTTTAGTACATAAAACTATAGTAACGTTTAGAAACTTTATTAATGAATTTTTTACATTTTAATCTACATTAAATTATTTTTGTGTATAATGTGAAATGACTTTGGTATAATATGATAACATATTCCTTTTGAATTGACTGATGATGAATGATATTTTGTAGTATAAAACACCAAAGTAATAATGCAAAATCACAGACAAGTAAAAGAAAACTTGAAACTCTCAATTATTTTTTATTCACTTGTGATCTTCATCAGCTCTCAAGGCAATGGAAACTTAGTCATTTATTCACTCACAGACACTGAGAGCCAGGATTTACACTTATATACACTAACCCAGATGCTATCACACACCAGATGAGACAGAGACTCTCGCCTCATGTGATTACAGTCTTGGTGGAGAATTGAACAACACACATAAGTCCAGTTGTGCTGAGTACTATGGACGAAAGGCAGAGACACAGTAGGAGAAGCCCACAACTTCTAACTTAGTCCAGAGTTAGGAATACATAAGAGATATTCTCTGCAGAAGTGATGTTTAAGAGGTGATTGTTAGTTATCTAGAGAAAGAATCGGGGAAAGAACCTTCCAGACAGAAATAAAAAAAACACAACAAAAAGGAACTCAGTATTAGAGGAACCAAGAAGAGTCTTGGTGAGTAAGGACCATGAATAAAGAGGACATTAGACTGGACAGACAATAAGGGCTAGACTCATAAGCCTTCTTAAAGCATCTAGACTTTACCTGGGAATAGGATCGATCTGAAGTGTTGTAAGCAGAGAGTTGTGATTTTGAAGATCACCAAGGCTGTGCTATAAGGCAAGGTAGAACAAGATCCAAGTCTGATGTGAGCTTCAAAATGCCACAGTGGCTCCAAGAAAGCAGAGGTTCCATTGACTGGAAGTCTCATTAAGGCTTTCATGGAGAAAGTGCCATTGGACAGCAGTAGTTGACATAGGAAATTATGGTATGCCCCCAGTGCCCAGTGTGTACATTTGTGTGTGGTGGGGGTGCTGTGCGTGTGTGTGTGTGTGTGTGTGTGTGTGTGTGTGTGTGTGTATACCTGCATGCTCAAAAGTTGGGAGGCAAAGAAGGAAAAGTCTGGGTGGAAGGAGCAACCTGAGCTTATCTAAAGATAAATATGTTAAAACCTGTTTGAGGAGTGGCTGGAGGATCATGGGATGTAAGCCTGGAAGGGTAGGCTTTGGGTATGACAGGTCCAGAAGGCAAGAGTAAAGAGTTCATAAATAACGGCTTGCCTGCTGGCTGTTTCAACCAGCTACTCTAGAAAACTGTGCCAGAGGGAAAACTTATGGCAAACAATTCTGGGGAAAGCATCCCAAGGGAGTCAGACTGAAGGAAGGTGGACTGGGGAAGGAGAGCGAGTACACAGGAGTGTGTGCTGATACAGGACATCACTTGGCCACAAAGGTGACTACTTAGGCTCAGGAAGTTGTAAGACTCAGGGAGTGTGATGCCCAGAGGATGTCCAGAAAGAACCTCTCCATAGCTTTCTCCTGCCACCTCAGAACATTCTATTTCTGCCTTTCCTGCAGAAAATAGAATGTTGACACTGTGGAGTTGTGCTTACTAATGACCCAAGGAACCAGGGGCAACCACCACAGTGGTCCCTGGGCCTATGGTGGCCTTAGGAACAGAAGGCCTGGGCCATTGGCTCAACACTCTCTCTACAGAGCAACAGACGTGTGAGTCTGAGCAGAGGTACCTGGCCACCCAAGGGAACAGCTAGGGACAGCCAAGTTCAGGTCTGCCCTGAGCAGAGATGCTGAGAACCTGAGGGATAATGGACAGAACTGTGGCTCTCCTACTAACACCTGCTGAGAGTTAAAGATGACAAAAAAGGAGTGGGGAGAATTTCTAACCAGGCAGTCTCTACTGCCTGAAGGGAGTTCATAGCAAAGACCCTGAGGGGAGGCTCCTGGGGAAGACGACCTGGTCCCATCCCGTCTCCACTTAGCCTTGGACTGGGAGTCTCCCCAAGGAGAGGAACCTCAACCACACAGCTGTGCTGAATTCATCCTCTCTGGTTCAACAGCTGATTATTAAATTTTGAGGAAATTTTTGAGTCAGTGGTTAAACATAGTCATTACTAAAGATGAAATTATACAAGCACAACGAAACAAGATATATTAAAAGCAAATACATCATTAGTAGTGTGATTCAGTTGGTAAGTGTTAATCTCTAGCACCCCATAAGCTAGGCTTGGTGGTGCATGTCTGTAATCCCAGCTTGCAAGAGGTGAAGGCAGGAGGTTATCCTTGGCTACATAGCTAGTTTGAGGCCAGCCTGGAATATATGAGACAATGTCCCAAAAGAAACAAAGAAAAATATGTAACACTGATGACAAATGAGCACATGAATAGAGATACAGGATCATCAGTCATTAGGGAAATGCAAATCCAAGGACTGACAGGATAAGAGCAACCAGATCTCTTGTGCATTGCTAGTGATGGTGCAAAATTGTACAGCTGTTCTGGAAAGTAGTTTGAAAGTTTCTTCTAAAGTTAGGCAGGGTCTTGTCATGTGACCCAGCAGTCTCCTCCCTGAATACTTATCCTAAGGAAATGAAAGTTTATATTGACACAAACTCTGAACAGTGTTCCAGACAAAAGAATGTAAAGGAGAAAGTTTAAAAATGTAGATTAAACTCAGAAATGTGTTAGCAATTACATTATAACTAGCACGAAAAGTGAGGGTTGTTCTTTCAGTTTCTGAAAATGGTTTTCTGACTCACAAAGATGTCATCCATACCACTAAGAATGAGTGAGTTCCCAGCATACCTCTTTACTGTTTTAACTTCATATATTCTGTATTGTAAACATCAGTGTCAACCCGCAGTGATGCCAGACTCATACTCATTTGTCAATTGCATGCTGGGGACCATAGCTTAGATTCAAGAGTTAGGCAAAGAGCAAGTTTACTGTGAGACTCGTCTGGCTATATGGATGTATATTTGATTATTGGTTGTAAATTGTAATCTATATACATTTGTTGGGTAGGCATGTCGACATCTCTGAGGCAACTAGAACTGAACTCCCAGGGACTCAGAGGGGAGGGTCTAGAGACCAATGCTGAGAAACACTGAGTGCACTGGGGAAAAAGGGGAGGGGTAGTCGCCATTTTGGAATGGAGCTCGGCAACTGCGGGCAGGATGGCACAGGTCTCAAATATGGGAAAGAAAAAGCCTGTGAGAGTTCGTGACTTCGTAAGTCACCCCTCCTGGACATCATAAACTATGCGGTTTTGTCAGCCCTGGGATCCCAGAGGGTGCACTCGGGTCTCCTGGGGGAAGGAGGGAATTTGGTGCAACAATTGGCATAGTGTGGCTGGACAGACAAATCACAGGAGTCTGAGAAAAACAATGGGGCTGGCAGCAGTTACATGCGTTATGCAATGGACAGTGAAATATGTAACTAAAATGACTTTGGTCATGCAGACACAAATGGACTCAAAGGGGGAAATCCCTGGGTCGCAGCCATCCTATAAATGTAAAATAGCTCAGTTTCTTGAGAGATGAGGGGTCATAGCCACATATGTGTGAAAATTCTTTAAGGAGTGTGGAAAGCCTAGAAAAAACTTTACAAGCTTTCGAAACAAAAGGGGAATCAGAGAGGTGGCTTGGCCACTTCTTTTCATAATAAAAGATTTGTCCACTGCAAAGGCAAAGCCCCAGTGGAGGATGAAAAGACTAGTGAGTTATTGACAAATTCCATCTTAGCCTTAGAACTTGCAAATAAACTGTGGGGCAGAAAAAAAAAGGGAGATTGTAACTTGCTTAAGGTTAGAGGACCAAGAGGCAAAGGACCCAGGGAAAAAGACAGATAGTAATGAGAAAAGAAATGACCTAGAAATAAAAGTAGCTAAAGTTGCCCCTCAGATTCAACCTTTGACACAAAAAGAGAAAAAAGTTAACAGTACTGTAGCTAGGAGAAAATGCTCCACACTGGAGCTGTTAGGACTAGGAAAGACTTTCAAACAAGCAATTTACGAGCCCCTCACCATGTGGCTCGTGAGCGTATGGGACATGGGAGCAAATAATATCAGTTTAAGTCCTTCAGAAGCATCACAGCTGAGTTATATCACCACCCATCTGTCCTTGAGACATGGGCTGTTTAACCTAGGCCAAAAAAGTGGAGGGGGAGCAGTCCCTAATGAAATGGCTTGTGCAAGGCATGAAAGATACTTGGTCACGAGTAGGGCGTGGTGACACACACCTTTAATCCCAGCATTCGGGAGGCAGAGGCAGGCGGATCTCTGTGAGTTCAAGGCCAGCCTGGTCTACATAGTGAGTTCCAGGACAGCTTGGGCTACAGGGAGACCCTGTCTCAAAAAGACCAAAAAAAAAAAGATACTTGATCATCACCAATGGAGACTCCCATGATTAGCAGGCATTGGAGGACCATAAAAGAGGGACAGGCGTTACTGAGAGAACTAGGTATGAGAAAAGCACTATATGATGGCCACTTCGCTGGGCCAGATAGGACTGTGCTCACCAGAGATACAAGAAAAAGCTTAATTCAACAGGGACCTCGAGAAAGGTATGGAGGTTTAATGGTTTTGCTAAGTCACTTAATGGGACAGGATCTTTGTAAAGTGAGGGAGGCTTTGGCAGATGTAAGTGACGCAAACCAGTGTGTAAAATATGTCTGTAGAATAATAGAACAACCTACAAAAGATATAAAAAAGACAAGACAAAAAAAAAGAGGACTTTTTGGGTTACTCGAAGACAAATGCGGCAAGATTTATGTCGAGCCCAAGTTCCTAAAGAAAAAATTGATAAAAAAAAAAAAAGAAAAAAATCAGTACTAAGGAGTTTCTGGAAGGCATTAAAACCTGAAGAACAATTCATAAAAGGCAGACAGAGGATGGAAACTGTCCCAGGGGTGGTTAAGGATCCCCAAAGATTAGACAATTTTCATTTCTCTCCTGAGAAAGGCTATGCTAGGGGTGGAGGCAGTTTTTTCCACCAGGACCTCCCCCAGCAGACAAATATGGTCAATGGAGAGGAGGCAGCTATGGCTACAGCCAGGAGGCAGACCCAGGGTCTGCCTGACTAAGGAAACCAACAGGTGCAGCACGGCCTCCTTAGCCTAGTGCAGGATCAGGCAACTTGAGCCAGTACCCATGAGTGCATCAAGAATATAAAGATACAAAGAGGCTTCATTTAAAATCCTCAGAATGCAGAATGACTCAAAGGGATGGCTGAAGATAGTGAAGAACTAACCAAGTTAATGCTCTTACCCATGCTATGGTACCCAACAGAGATCTGTTGAGAAAACAGTACAAATGGATAAAATCTTTCCACACTGTGTTAGACCTTATCTGTGTTTGATTTAATATATAATGTTAATCTCTGAGTGTTTTCCAGAAGTTAAATCCACTTGAAAGATATCATGTACACCTGAAGAAACAAAGGCCAGCTACAGCTGTAAGATTCTTGGGACTTTTATGGTTCGGTAAGACACAAGTGATACCCACTGGAAAGGTTGGGAAAAGCCTACACCACCTAATCCTGTATAAAAATAAAAACAAAGACTCCCAAAACTGTACAGCTGTTAAGAAAAAGCTAGAGTACCAGGGGTAGTTTGCCCCCCTATGAGCTGTGGGCCAGCGAGATCCTAGAAGTCCTCAAATTAACCAAGGCTGTTGCCACTAATGCTGGTTGTACATCAGAAAGTCGGTAAGGCCATGTTGCTGAAGACACTGCATGATGTGAGTGCAGGAGAAGGAGAGACAGAGCCAAGACTAAGCTGAAAGCTCCATGCCACTAGATGGATGGCTTTCATAGTGCCAGAAGGTGCTATGCAGATGGTTGGGGGAAAAGACTCCACTATGATTCTGCTCAAGGATGGACTCCACATTCTGCACACTATTGACATGCCAAGCAATGCCTGTTGGTGCAATAATGACTCTACTAACATACATACAACTGACAAAAGTTCTAATTGGAAAAGACTCATTCTTAGGGGTGGAACACAAATCTGGTTCTGTAGACCAGGCCAACCCCCTGTGTCAGGGAAGGCTATAGGCCCCAGTGGGGAAGCCAGGGCAAGTATGCTGTTTGATAAATATGGTACACCTGCTGGGATATCTTCTAGGCATTTGTATTTGCACCCATGTTTGTTTAGATGTGTCTGCTTCTTTCCATTTGTCTTTATAGTAGGGGAGACACCACTGAGATGGATCACTGACCATGTCTTGAAGATGAATGATGGGGAGGCCCAAGAAGTCAATATCTTGCCACAATAAAAGAAAAATCATTCTGCATCTGTCACCCCCTCCAAGGCTCAGGGATCCTTGTGGGAGACTGGCAGGAAGATTGTGAGAACTGTAGGAAGGGGTGGAGTGTTGAGTAGGCATGTCCTCCAAGGCAACTAGAACTGAACTCCCAGGGACTCAGAGGGGAGGGTCTATAGACCAAAGCTGAGAAATGCTGAGTGCATTGGGAAAAAGGGGAGGGATAGCCACCATTTTGGAATGGAGCACGGAGACCATGGGCGGGATGGCACGCGTCTCAGATATGGGAAAGAAAAAGCCTATGAGAGTTCATGCCTTTGTAAGTCACCCCCTCCAGAGCGGCATTAAACTATGCAAAACCCAAATAGAAGACATCCTGTCAGTTTTGTCAGCCCTGGGATCCCAGAGGGCGTGCACGGGTCTCCCAGGGTAGGGGAGGAGAATTTGGTGCAACAACATTTTATTGCAGTAAAATTTATAATAAGCTGATTGATGCATGTGTGTACACATGAAACACATGTAGTACATCCTCATTATTTGCAGATTTTTGTTACAATAAAAAATATTTTATTATTATTTTTTAAATATTTTATTTATTTTTATTTTATGTATGAGTGTATTGCCTGCATGTATGTGAGTGCACTCGTGTCATGCAATACCGCGAAGGTCAGAAGAGGGCTTTGGAATCCCCTGGAACTGGAGCTAAGGACGGTTAATAGCCACCATGTGGGTGCTGGGAATCGAACTAGGGTCCTCTGCAAGAGCTATCAGTACTCTTAACCACAGAGCCATCTCTCTTAAAATACAATTTTTAATCATCCCAGAACTAACCATCAACTCAGTGGTGAGAATACACAAGCCCTCATTCTTGTGAGATCCCAGGTTCCTATAGCCCAATTCGGATTCCCCTGGAACTGTAGTTAAGGATGGTTCATAGCTGCCATGTGGGTGCTGGGAATTGAACCTGGGTCCTCTGCAAGAGCAGTCAGTACTCTTAACTGCTGAGCCATCTCTCCAGCCCCATTATTAATTATTTTTAAATTTTATGTATATGAGTGTTTTGCCTGCATGCATGTAAGTGCACCATGCTCATGGAGGTCAGAAGAGGGTGTTGGATCCCCTGGAACTGAAGTTACGGAAGGTTGTTTGCCACCATGTGGGTCCTGGGAATCAAACCCAGGTCCTCTGCAAGAGCAGCCAGTGCTCTTAACCACTGGGCTCTCTCTCCAACCCCTATTGCAATTTTTTTAACTTATGTAAATTTCAGTCATCATGGGGCTAGAGAGATGGCTCAGCGGTTGAGAGCTTTGACTGCTCTTGCAGAGGACCTGGATTTGATTCCCAGCACCCACATGGTGGCTATGAACTGTCTTTAACTCCAGTTCCAGGGGAATCTGAAGCCCTCTTCTGACCTCCATGGCATTGTACAACATGGGTGCATTCACATGCATGCAGGCAATACACTCATACACATAAAAAAATAATATTTTTTTTTTAAAATTTCGGTCATCTATGGACATGGAGAAGTGGTGAAGAGTTTAAGCTCCCTGGCATGCATGTTCCCAGCTGAGTTAAGCAAGTCAGTGTTCTGTTTCTTGCTCTGTCTCTCATACCATAATTATGCTCCTGTGGTTTATTTAGAGCCTGATTTTTCATATCTTTGGGCTTTTTTTTATGATTCTATTGCTTAAAATAGCCTCCAAATTTAGTGTCAAGTGCTGTCTAGTGTTCCTACAAACAAGAAGGCTGTGATATCTAATGGAGAAAGCATGTCCCCCACCACTAACTGAGGAGCTATGGACAGTTGATGACTTCTGGGGGAAGCAGAGTCAGTTCCCCCACCCCTTTCTCTAGACAGAATGTTACTATGTAGCTATGGCTGGCCTGGAACTTCCTATGTAGACCAGAATGGGCTTAAACTCAGAGAGCCACCTGCCTCCAAAGTGCTGGGATTAAAGAAAACTGTCACCATGCCCAGAGAGTAAGTTTTCTTTTCTCTCTCTCTCTCTTTTTTTTTTTTTTTTCTGAGACAGGGTCTCCCTGTAGCCCCAGCTGGCCTGGATTCACTATGGAGACCAGGCTGGCCTGGGACTCACAGAGATCTGCCTGCCTCTACCTCCCAAGTGCTGGGATTAAAGGCATGCACCACCACAACAGGCTTGAGAATGAGTTTTCTTTAAGGGTATGGTTCCTGGTGGGTGGTAGATCATGCTCTAGTCAATGGCCTCATGCCCAGAGGGCAGCACAAATTGAATATATAATTTAATTTTTAAAAAAGGGCATGAAGTTGAGGGAATAGGGAGGTGAGGTGAATCTGAGAGGAGTTAATGGGAGGAATTAAGGGTGAATGTGATCAAAATATATTGTATAAAATTCTCAAAGAATTCACATAGTGGCTAACAGTGTTCATAACTCCAGTTCCAGGGAATCCAATGACCTCTTCTGACCTCCATGGGCATTGCATGACATCGGTGCACTTAGATGCAGGCAATACATTTATGCACATAAAATAAAAATAATAAATAAAAAATTAAATTCTCAAAGAATTAATAAAAAAATATTTATTTAAAATGAAAAAGAAGCCGGGCACTGTGGTACGCTCCTTTAATTCCAGCACTTGGGAGTCAGAGGCAAGCAGATCTCTGTGAGGTCCAGGTCAGCCTGGTCTCCACAGTGAGTCCAGGTCAGCTGGTGCTACAGGGAAATCCTGTCTCAAAAAGACCAAAATCAATAAAGAAATAAAAGAAAAAAGGAAGAAGAAAGCATGTATTAGATAAGCTGTGTTTGGGCCTGAGTTCTAGTACTGTTTAGCCATGAGTTCAATGTTACTGAGTCAACACTGAGCATTGGAAAAGGGATCTATCAACAGAAACATGTATAAAACAAGTGTACAATATTCCCCTGTTGGTTTTGCTTTTTGAAGTTTCAGTTACCCCTTATCAGTCAAAGTCCAAAAATATTAAATGGAAATTTCCAGAAATAAACAATTCATCAGTTTTAAACTGAGCACCATTCTGAATCACATGAGGACATGGGTGTGCTGATTGAACCCACCCACTCTGCTTGTCACTCATCCCAGTATAGCAGCCATCAGTCATCAGATAAGCTCTCGTGGTACCATAGAGTTTATATGAGGTGATAGTCATCACAGCATCTATGTCACTGCCTCATCTTTTTACTTCATCAAAGCAGAGTGAGCACAGTACACTAAGTTGTTTTATTTTGTTTTCTGAGACAAGATCTCACACTGTAGCTTTGGCTGGCTTGAAACTTGTTCTGTTAAACCAGGCTGACCTTTAACTTACAGAGATCTGCCTGCCTCTGCTTCTGCCTCTGCCTCTGCCTTTCTAGCACTGGGACTAAAGGCATGTACCACCATGTTCAGTTTCATTAAGGTGTTTTGAGAGAGAGAGAGAGAGAGAGAGAGAGAGAGAAGCTATACTCATATAACTTTCATTATATTGTTATGATTATTCTATTATTAGTGCTCTTACTGTCCCTAAAAATAAACTTTATTATAGTTATGTATACAAAGGAAAAGACATAGTATTCGTACGGTTCTGTACTATCCAAAGTTTTAAGCATCCACGAGGGAGTCTAAGAATGTATCTTTTGTGGATAAGGGGAGATTATTGCATATATTAATGGGGTTGATGAAAAATGTGACCAGAGGCTCACAGGAGCCTACCTGTATTTCCTCTAAGATCAGTGATTTATTATTCATTAATTCAGTGTTTGAACCTGGTACAAGGCTCATAGAACCAAAGAGAGGAATGAGAATTGACAGCCTACATACACAAAGTGCCCTCTCTGAGAGCTGGTTCTCAATTTTTGCCAGCATACCAGTGACGTAGGCCCACTTGGTAGGAACCACCGTATGTGGGAACTGTCTGCTCACCATGCTGCTTACAACTGCGCAGTGTCCTCTCTCAGAGCAAATTCTGGGTGACGCAGCTTCCAGGCTTCAGTCAGAAAACATTAGTCTGGTTGGGTGTGGTGGTGCATGCCTTTAATCCCAGCATTTATTTGGGAGGCTTAGGCTGGCAGATCTGTGAGTTCGAGGCCAGCCTGGTCTACATAGCGAGTTCCAGGCCAGGTGGGGCTACAGGGAGACCCTGTCTCAAAAAGAGAGAGAGAGAAAAAAGAAAACATTAGTTTTCTGTCACCAAGACCCAAATTTGAGTCCACCTCCCTACCTTACTAGGCTAAGGACCTTATACCTCACTGCCTTCAATAGGCAAGTAACAGCCATTTCACAGAAATGGTGCAAATCCCAGTGAGACAGATAATGAAGGTGAAATGCTCAGCACAGCGCCCGGTGCAGAGTAGACACTGAATGCATGCTAATCCTCCTACACTCCTCACCAGCCCAGGGCATCCTCCGCTCTGTCTGCAGTCAATCCTGATTACATCAAGGTTCAGTTGCAGTAGAACTGGGCCCAGCCATCCCAAATCAGCTTTCAGCATGAACACTCATTGTCTGAGAGTGGTTCTGCAGAGCCCAAACTTGAAATCCTAGAAGCTCTGTCACCTGGGAGGAGTCTTTTCTTTCCTGGACTCTGCAAAGGTCCACTAGTCTATTTCTGTTGCTTTCCTGTGATGACAGGAAAGCATAGCTCAAGTTCTAGTTAGCTCTTCTGTGCCTGTGGCTTTTGTATTTGTATGGGTGGAGGATACAAGGTGGATGCGTTTGCTTAGTGCACTTTTCCCCTCATTCTTGAAGCCCTGCTCTGGGCTTTAAAAGCCCAGGCTGCCCCAATTCAGACCGTGACTCCTTTGACTCAGCTCTAGCCTAGAAACAGGGTTCCATCTCTGAGTCATCAGGCTGAGCTGCTTTCGAGGACAGCAGTCTGGCACTGCTGCTGCATCTTCCTGGGAAAGGTGCTCTACAAACCCCAGTGTCAGCCCCATGTCTAATTAGGCTCACAGTGCCCAGAAATCAAGAAACATGTTCTTTGAGAGATACAAGAATACAGAAGGAGAACATTCCAAGACCCAGAATGCCTGGGGTTCAGTTACAGCTCTACCAGCTTGAGTGACCTTGGGCTAGTCATGGAGCCCACCTGAACCAGACTTGGGTTGCCTAAATAGGAAATGATGACTCACATCCAGCCTATCACACAAGGATGTTGAAAGGCCAAAGTAAAACCTTGTGAAGTGCCCCAAATTTGAGTGCCCAAATCCCTGGTTATGGGGATAGGGCTTAGCATTTTTCACAAAAGATATCTTTATATGAATGTTTTACCTGCATGGATGTATGTGCCCTAAGTACCTATGGAGGCCAGAAGAGGGTGTAGGATTCCCCAGAACTAAAGACGGATGGTTTTGAGCCACCATATGGGTGCTGGGAATGGGTTGAACCCAGGTCCTCTGCAAGAGCAGCAAGTGCTCTTAACTGCTGAGCCATCTCTTCAGCCCCTGGCTTAGCATTTTTAAAATGAATTGTAGGCAAACTGGGAGGCCTCACTTAAATAACTGGGTTTATGACGTCTCTGGAAAAATGAGAAGCTCTGGATGTATTAACTCCTTTCCCTGGGTGACAAAAACCAACCAGGCCTTACCAGTAAAAGTCTGAAGCTGCTCGCCAGCTACCAGTCCCCACCACTCTTGGGTCCCAGCACTGAGGCCAAGCCTCCATTCCCTTTGATTGTTGCTCTGGGGCTATTGCTCTGCTCCCAGGTACCTTCATAGAAATGAACTCATCCTAGTAACAATATTTCTGTCGAAACAGAAAATAAATGTCACAGAAATATCCCTAGATTCAAACTATCTCACTTTTTGGGTCACACCGTCAAAAACAGAACTCCTTTGGCTACGTTTTACCCCAAGGTGGGTGCTACAGGTATGAGCAAAGAGGGCCATAGCTGGGGTCTGGAGACCTGCAGGCTGCAGGGTCCTTCCTCCCAGTTCTGGTTAGTCGGGGCTGGGTAAGGAGTTGGAGAAACCACTCGCTTTCCTAAGGGGGATACAGTGGCCCTCAGCAATCTTCCCATTCAAGGTTGGTGATTGAAATGCAAATATTTGAAACTGAAAGCTCCCTGGGTGTCAAAAGTAAAATAAATCTCTAAAAATTTATTTTATTTTTAATTAAGTGTATATATTGGTGGGGGTGGGGGTGGGGGATGGGAGAATGAAGCGGAAACGGACGTTTCAGAGTGGGGCTTCAGCCATGACTAGAGAAGAAATTAAAAAGGAAACTGCTGCCTGGCGTGGTGGAGCCTTTAATCCCAGCACATAGGTGGCAGAGGCAGGAGAATCTCTGTGAGTTCAAGGCCAGCTTGGTCTGGTCTACATAGCGAGTTCAAGGTCAGCCGAGGTTACAGGGAGACCCAGTCTCAAAAAGACCAAAAAAAAAAAAAAATGGAAAGGAAACTGCTTGGCTAAGCTATATCACTTCCTGCACCACCTCACTTTCCCACACTGGGGCGAAGTGAGGACCTCCGTACTCATAGAATTTCAGTTTGCCAGGCCTAGGTTCGGGTCCCAAGTTGGGCAAGTTATGACCTTGCGTTACTGACGCTGTTTCTCCATCTATTGTGAAGACAGAGATGTCTAGACGGACAGAGCGAAATGCACGTGGAAGTGCTGGGGAAATCCAAAAAGTGCTATTACACAGGTTAAGAGTTTCCTGGATGCTTTTCAAAAACTTTCTCCTCAACTCTGTCCAAGGCTAATACCCTCCCCTCGGTGTCGCAATTCTGCCCCTTCCTACACACCAAAGCCCGGCAGCGCCAGGAAGGCGGGGACTCAGGGGCGACCGCCGGGATCCAGCTCCCGCGCTCGGCGGCGCGGTGGGTGTGCCCAAAGGGTGTGCGCCCGGCTCCAAGCCGAGCCAGCTGGCCAGAGGGCACCCGGAGGGTGTGCGCGCCCCGCACGGTCAGGGTGCGGTAGCGCGCGGTGTGTGGCCCGGACGCGGACCGTGCAGTGGAGGACCGTGCAACCGAGGACTGTGCAGCGGTGGACAGTGCAGTGGCGGCTGCGTGCTCCCAGAAGCCTAGTGGGCGCCCGCGCAGACCCCGCTCCGCCACCGTCTCCCGCCGGATCCCGGCGACTCGCCAAGGTAAGGGGCATGGCGCTGGGAAGGACCGCCTGCCTGCTCGACCCCGGGCTGCGCCCGCCGCCCTCCGCACCCTCTGCCAGCACCGCGTCCCCGCAGAGGCTGCGGCAGCCTGGGCCAGACGTCCCTGCTGCGAGCCTGGGGTCCGCGACAGCGCGGGAGGGTGGCCACGCGTGCTTTCCACTCCTGGGGCCCCAGGAGACGGAGAGAAGGGGGACCGCATCGTCCTTGAGGCTCAGGTGGTACAGACCCCGCAGCTGTCCTCAGCGGGACGATACGGACCGGGATGCAGCTTGCAGGACTGGGGGTGCCTCCCTGCTAGCTCCCGGGACTACCTGAAAATCGCTGAATCTCTCTCCTGCAGAACACCGCGCCAGACTCCCAGCCCCGCGCCTCTCTGCCTCTGGCTTAAGTTTCCGGAGCTTGGTTGGGCTATGACCTTGGGCTGAAGCAGGAGTCCCCCGACCTCCGCCCCGGGGCCCAGGGTGCTAGGCGCCAGCTGAGGTATTTTGCCATGCCCTCGCGCCCCTTGGCTAACTACCCTGCCACCTTCCCTACCCCTTCTCCCTTAAGGTCAAATCTTTGACCCCAGTACTTTGTTGCTGCAGCCCGACCCATTACGACTGGAGTTGGAAAGTCCGAGCCCATGTGTTCCACACCTGGCCAGAGCCGTCTCTAGCCCTGAGGGCTTGCCAAGGCTGCAAAAAAAGTCAGTCTTACTTCCCAAGCACTCTGGGATGCAGGCTTGGAGGGTGAGGATGGGCATTTCCCAGGGGAGGGAAGGGATTCTCTATCTCAAGGATGACCTCTAAGGCCTGTGCAAAGTCCTATGCACCAAACAAGGGGGCAAGCCGGAAAGGGTAAATCGCTTGCTGCCAGAGATGGGGTTGAGGTCAGGAGAGAAGACATCTTTAAAGCACAACCCCCAAGGACATACCTGAGTAAAGCTAATAGGGTTCTGTAGCCTCTAAAGACAGCACAAGAAAGAGTATGTTACCCATGGAAGGGAAAGCAGAGTCCACCCTAGTATTTGCCTTTCAAATCCAGCCTCCCCCTCAGTGGGCCATAATGTGTCACAGGACACTGAGTTGTGGGAATGGCCAGTCTTGTCAGATACCAAGGTAAAAAGAATTGCATTCTGGCCTCAAGGAGCTTGCAGTCCAGTGACCAAGATGGAGGGAAATCATGTCAATAAAGTGTAGAATTCTGCATAGCACTGAGTTCTTTGCTTGGAAACCATTGGGTACCCTGAGAAGTAGTGATAGGTTCAGTGTCAGTCTGAAGACTGAAAGGAGCTAACTAGTTAAAGAGGGTGGAGAGGCTTTCTAGAAGAAGTAGTGGCCTGTGCGGGGGGATGCAGAGATCTGCAGAGTTTGGTGAAAGAACTGAAAGCCTTTGAGAAATGAGAACCAGGGTCCTGAATGGGCATGGCTCTTAGCTCTGCATCTCAATGGCTGCGCTAATCATTGTCTTCCTTTCTAAGACATAATGCTGAGCTATTTTTATTTGTTTGTTTATTTTTATTTTATGTATATGAGTGTATTGCCTGCATGTGTTGGTACGCCCATGTCGTGCAGTATCCAAGGAAGACAGAAGAGGGTGCCCCTTGAAACTGGAGTTATGGATGGTTAGCTGCCATGTGGATGCAGATATTTGAACCCAGGTCTTCTGTAAGAGCAGCCAGTGCTCTTAACTGCTGAGCCATCTTTCCCAGCCCCAATACTGGGCTATTTTTTAAAGAACTATTTTATTTATTTTTATAAGTATATATGTGTTTTGTCTGCATGTATGTGCACTGTATGTGTGCAGTTCCCATGGAGGCCAGGAGAGGGCGTTGGATCCCCTGGAACTGGAGTTACAGGTGCTTGTTAGCCATCAAGTGGGTGCTGGGAATTAAATCTGAGTCCTCTGCAAGAATAGCTAGTGCTCTTAACTACTGAGCCATTTCTCCAGCCCCAATATTGGGCTACCGGAATTCCCCTGACTAGGTCAAGTATAGAAGGAAAAGGAGAGTCTGATGGCAGCTTCCTGTGCCCACCTTGGTTAGAATACTTGGGGCCAAAAACAGTGGTTCTTTCCTGTGCTGTTTCCTGTTGCCACGTTCAACTTGCAGCTAGCCAAATCCTCAACTCCGCATTCAAGAATATTCATGCTGGAAGTGGTGGCTCATTCAGCAACTAGACCATGTGCATTTTCTTAGGGTGGCACACATGGCATTGCCTGACCTGGCCCCTGCCTACTTTTCTATAGGCTTATTTCTACCTTCTACCATTCCCTGGGCCTCCTACAATGGGCATCCTACTGTGTTCTACTCAGGATTATATTTGAGGCAGTTCCTAGACCACATGTTGCCTTTGCAAATGGTGTGCTGTCTAAAATACTCTCCACTTATACGCCCAATAAATACACAGGCAGCTTTCAACTTCAACATTAAGCCTAAGATTCTTCACAGAAGGCCTTTCCTGACCAGATGAGCCAAAGGCCACCTTTTCTTTGTTTCCAAAGTCCTTGGGACATGCTTCTGTCATGGCACTGAGTACCACCAAAGCAGGACTCTCCTGTCATGTTTGAGTTGTGAGTACGTGACACAGATCAGGGATACATAGAAAGGGCTCAATAAACACTTTTTGAATGGAAATCATTCTGTATTTAACACCTTAACGGAGGGTGGTGTGCATGTATCTGAGAATTTGATGAAAGGTGTGGATGCTCTTCTTCAATATAACTTAAAAATATCTTGCATGCAGTATCATGTGGTTCACCTATCTCCCAAATTTGAGGCTGTAATTTTTCAGAAAACAGAGGTCAGTGAGGTGCAGGAACTGCCAAACACTCACATCTGGTTGAGAGTAGGGACTCCGAGCTCGCAGCTCCCAGGCCCAGGCTCCGGTATGCCCAGCTTCTCTGAGCCACGAAGCCTCATTTCATTCCTGCCATCTTTCCGCTCATGGCTAAAAGACAGATATCTTGGTTTTGCTTCAGTTCAGCAGCAGCCTAAGATGTGACAGGGGCAAAGAATCTTATTAAGGGGAGAGTTGACAATTAAGAAGACAGATGGGCCATCTCCCTGGCCTGTTTGCCTCCCCTGGCCCTAACACTATTACCTCTGTTTCAGCTAGAGGAGGAGTGTGTGCTTCACTTACCTTCTGAGCCCTGGATTGGGTCCTGCTATTGGCCTTGTCAAAGGCTTCTTCCCCACAGAGCAGGCTTGGAAAGTATAGGGTGCTTGCCTGCTGTCACTGGAATCTTGTCTGCTGCCCCTGATTTCTGCAACAAAACTCCTGCTTCAGGCTTTACCATTCTGTGTGCACGCTCATTCATTGAGCAATTCAATCATCTAAACTGCGTTGCACCTCTGCTCTGTGTCAGGCACTGTGCTGTTTCCAGTTTATGAGGAAAGGCCCTGGAGCGTGTGCTAGTGCATGCTTGGCTCTGCTTTGTAGCCAGGAAGAAAGAGGTAACTTCTTCATACCTGGGAGGGTGGGGGTGGGATGGAAGAGAGAGCTTTAGGACCTCTGGATCCAAAAATATACTTACTGGTAAAACTCAGTTCTCAGGGCTGGAGCTGTCGCTCCGTGGCTCATTCCCAGCACTGCAAGGAAACGGAAAAGCAGAAACCAGAGAAACTGACCTCATGTGTGTTATATCATCTGGAAGAGGGAGGACTCAGTTTTCTTCATGGTGAATGGATTTGGTAACAGTCCTTTCTTGCCTCTCTCTGGTGGTTGTACAGACGCAGTTACTGCAGATCCACTGGAGTCTATGTGCAAAACAGGAGCACTATAGTGGAAGAATAGTGTACAGATATGTCCAACCCTGGCACACTCAGCCCTCAGGATTATCCTTGGGATGGCCTCCTCGAAATCCCCGGTGCACAGACGAGGAATGAGAAGCACAGAAAGATTGGCTGCTGTGCCCAGGGTCAGGAAATTAACACTGGGGCTGGACAGAGCTGACTAACCCTAACTCAGGCAATGATCCACTTTGTGCTCTTTTTGAAGGAGAGTACATGGGTTAGTCGTGTATTCTTGAAGGCCAGAGAGGGTGGGATGGGAGCCTAGCTCTGCTCCCAAACATCTGTGTGGCTTATGGCTGAACCCTAACATCCCTGTGCCTCAGAATGCTAATCTCTTAGACAGAGATTGGGCTAAAAGGCTTCTACTAGGCCTTCTGTGAATGGCTTCTAGTCTTTATAAATAGTGGGATCTAAGGAGCGGGGTCTTCTTCTAAAAATAGACCTGTCACAGTTTCCTGCATAAAATAAATGCAGTCCCAGGATTTCAAGTAGATGGTTAATATGATGCTCAAACAGCTATAGATCATTGGTTATGAAGAAACATGGTTCTGCTTCAAGGAAAATGGCCCACAGTATTTTCCCTGTCTTGCCTGGTTCTAGCCCACAAGTAGCTTTCTAGGTGCAAAAGCACTGTGGGGGAAAACAAAAACCCAAGTCCCAGCACCCCGTCTTCATTTTTTTTCCTAGAGTAAAAAAAAACAAAAAAACAAAAAAAACAAAAACTTGTTGGTTAAAATATATGCATATCATATAGATATATTTATGTGTGTATGTGTATGTGTACGTATATAGAGAGCTGGGCCTTTCCCCCTCTGTGTGGAAGGATCCTTTGTGTCTGCTGAGTTTCCTCTGGTATGCATTTCTGGTCTGAGGCTTTGACGTCAAGTGACAACGGGCATGGGGAAAATCTGCTCCAGAAAGATGAGAGTAGACTTTGCTGCGGCTTCCCTGCCACAGCTGCCCAGTGACAAGGCTTCCCAGTGAAAACATGGAGATTCAGGTTTTTCTTGCAGGACAGCGGCTGCGGGCTCTCCAGAGTTTCCAGGTGCTGCACTCACCTTCTGTTTCTTGCCTTAACTCCCTTCCACCTGAGCCATCCTAATGTTGGAGAAAGGTTTAAAGGACAAGTTGGGTGGCAGCTGAATACATGGTACGGCTAGGTCTACACTTACCAGATGTGATGCTGAGTGTGTGTGGATGGAGGGCATTTGTCAGTAACATTTGAATCATTTTATTTTTCATTACATTTTAATGTGTGTGTGTGTGTGTGTGTGTGTGTGTGTGTGTGTGTGTGTGTGTGCATACATGGAGGACAGAGGACAACTTGCAGAAGTCTCTTCTACCATGTGGGTCCTGGGAAACAAGCTTAGGTTTGCAGGTTTGGCAGCAGGCACATTTACGGGCTAAGCCATCCTGCCAGCCCAATGTTTGAATTTTTAAGAGACTGTTTTCATGTATCATTCATTTGATCTTTCATAAATAAATAACAAAGGTCATCACCCACCTGCCTGTCAATGAAAAGGGAGGTGGAGGGGAGAGGGCAAATAGTTTCAGCCCTTACCAGTCCTTGTGTGCAGATTACTCAGGGTTACGATCTTCAGCTTCATCATCTGCCAGAGCGTTGATTACGCTAATGAAGGGCTTTTCTGACACAGAAAGCAGAGACTGCTGTAAGCTCTGAGGAAGGAAGAGAGAAGCCAGGAAAAGCAGTATTGGTGTCTAAGCCCAGGCTTGAGACAGATGATGGTGTGGTGAGTTTCCCAGAAACTGAGGATTTTTCTTTGCCAGGCTCTGGCAGGGGTCAGGCAACCTGGGCATGGGGCAGGCAGAGAAGGAGTATATCTGTAGAACTGGTCCTTAGGGGCAGAAAAGGGGTGGGTGAGGATTCTTTAAGAGTAAGCCAGAACTCAGGGTGATGCCCAGTACAAATGTCTATGAGCTTGGAAGATGGAGAAATGGCTCAGTGAGTGTTCTCTAGAACACTTACATTCTTCTAGAGAACCTGGTACAGTTCCCAGCACCCACATGGTGGCTAACAGCCATCCATAGCTCCAGTTCCAGGGGATCCCATACCCTTTTCTGGCCTATAGGCCTTGCATGCATGGGTACACTTACATACATGCAGGCAGAACACTCACACACATAAAACAAAAATTATAAATAAACTATTTTTTAAAATGTCTATGAGCTGTAAAAGGTGGAACAAGGATTCTTAACTTGGGGTCAATGACCCCAAGGTTCCATCTATAGAATTAAGAGAAATCTGTAAACTTGGATGGGGAAAAAAAGAAATATCTTTGTATGACACTTTGTTTTCAATCATCAGTGTAGGGTACAAACCACAGTTTATGGGACTGGAGAGATGGCTCAGCAGTTAAGAGCACTGGTTGCTCTTGCAGAGGACCTGGGTTCAATTCCCAGAACTCACATGGTAACTAACAACCATTCTTAACTCCAGTTCCAGGGGATCCAATGCCCTCTTCTGACCTCTGTAAGGCACAGGTGCACTTACATACATGAAGGCAATATACTCATACACATAAAATATAGTAAATAAAATACTTTAAAATTCCACAGTTTATTTTCAGTATCTGTGACATTGTCACCAATAAAAAGAATAATATTTTCTATTGCATTTTAGTTGCTGTAGGTATCTTGAAGAATTATTTATGTTGACTGTGGCTTTGAGATTCTAGTAGTTATAACATCAGCCTCTAGAGCCTGTTATTTAATGTGCTAATAAAATAAAGCATATATTGCTGTGTTACCCCCTTGGTGTTTCAAACTTTAGTAATTATATTTCACTTATATTGGTTTTCTCTGTAGTTGGGCTATGCATTTTCTTTTATTCATTTTAAAACATTCTGAGAAAGGGCCCATAGGCTTCACCAGTCTGCCAACAGGGTGAAGGTATAAAAATAGCTAAGATCCCTGACAGGAAGTCAATAAACTTCATTCTCAGTTTCCCACCCTAACCTTTCATATATCCATCTATCTATCTCTAATTAGTGGGAGACATTCCTGAGTGGCAGTAAATTCCATTTAATAGCTGGCAAATTTGCAAAGGCTCGTAGTTGCAAAGGCTCGTGGTTTGGGCAGAAGGCTTTGATGCATATCCAGAAGCTAATTTACAAAATGCAGGCACACATGGGAAACTTGTTAGGTCATTTCCAACAGCCCACAAACCCACCAGGCCCTGCTGGGATTGCTCAGCCAACCCCAGGAAAAGCAGTCCATTGAAACATCTGCCCAGTGGATGGTTCCATTCCTGAACCATTAAAGGTTTGGTGCACGTGAACGGACAAACTGTTTGATCAAAGGCAATCTGGAATCCTAGATAGAAGATGCACATGGAAAAGCAGCTTGGAAGTAGTTCTGGAATGGAGGGAATGCAAAAGAGGCAGGAAGACAGGAGGGTGGCCAGATGCTGATTTTGAGGAGGTCAGGAGAGGGGAGAGTCACTGGAACAACGTTAGAGGAATGGTTGGGTTTTGCTAGTTTTTATGTTTTTATTTAGAGGCAGGGTCTCACTATGGAGCCCAGGCTGGTGTCAGACCCATCATTCTGCCTTCGTACTCTGCGTGCTGGACTACAGGCATGCACTGCCACACCCGCTTTTTGCTACCTTCTTTTGAATGTTTAATGTGTGTCAGACACATTGTGCCAAGCCCTTAAATATAAGTCATCAATCTTTACCAGCTACCTAATAAGGTAGGACTGTTACTGTTTACACTGTATTGGTGAGCAAAATGAGGCCTACAAGATTAAATGTTTGCCTGAGGTTCCTACAAGAGGTGGAACCCAGGCGCTCAGCCCAGATTCATCTCACTCTAGAACCCCATGCTTTAAAAAAAAAAAAAAAATCTCTGTAGGCAACCACATTAGAATCTGAAAACCTCAGGCTGCCCCGTTTTTTCAATAGGAAAGTGCTTACTGATCATTCTCATCCTTGCCCATCTGCCCAGCCTCTTCTCTGTTCTTACACCATCCCCCTTCCCTTCCCACCCTTAACCCAAACAAGGACACATATTCTATGGAAATAAGAATGGGGTAAAAATTTAACACACCCTACCCCCCCGGAGTCAGAGGGAGTAGGGTTCCAATTCCAGCTCTGTCATCTGATTCCAACCATGCTGAGCCTATTTTTTGTCTCTGTGAAGTGGGAATAATGATGCCTCCTGTTCTCTCTAGTGCTTCCAGGGCTTTCCATTTGCATGCCTCCGTTTTCTTTAGACTGAGGACTTAGCTCCTTCCCCTTAGCACATGGGTTCTACAAGGGCTTCCTGGAGCCCCTCAAAACAAGGCTATGGACAGCAGCCCTCACTCCTCATGGGAGATGCCCTGGCCTCTGAGAAGCACCTTGCCAGTGTGTGGCTTGTCTCCTCCCCTTCCCAGTGCTCAGTCTTGCCTTGGGCCTTTTGAGTAGCGCCTTGATGTTCCAGTGGCTGGTGTCCTTCCATCTCTTTTCAGCGGTCTTGCTCATTTTGTCCACTTGTCCCTTCTAGACATCTGTTTGGGGCTCTGTTATCTAGGGCTTGTCTCTCTCCCTCTCTCTAATCCCTGCCTCTTTCTCCTTCTCCCCAGTTTTGCCCCCGTTGTCTCGTAGTGCTGCCACTCATGTACTGGGGTCACAGCACTCCTGTAACTATATATTGTTGAAGGTGAAAGAAACTTCCCTGGTTGCCTAGACCACCCTTCATCCCATTAGGATGCTGAGGGCCAGGAAGGGTAGGTACAGGCATGGGTTGCACAGGGACTGAGTGACTGGGCTAGATGAGAACTCCAAGCCTCTTGGTCCAGCTCCCTGCTCCACCCTGCCACTGTGATCACCTGTCCTTCACACTGTGAAGTAGGTTAATACTTTGGTCTGGGGCACGGGCAAGGAACATATTTTTCTGCAGGTGCAGGCTTGCCCCCCTCCTGCCCTTGCCCAGCACTAGCCTTCCCTGACCTAATCTTCTTCATCTCTGTTCCTGCTCTTCCGCATTGCTGGCACACTGAATGGAGCCCTGTGTGTTATCCAGGTTCATGGATGATGCCCAGTGGTGCCAGAAGGTCCCTGCCCTGAGGGCTCTGCCCCTGGCATTCCCTGCATTCGGACCATTCCTTTAGGCTACTGTGCCTTGCCTTCATAGACCCATTGTTCAAATGCAGTCTGCTAACCCACCACACCACAGTGTGGTTCTGGAAGAGTGGAATTCTAGAGTACTTCCTTGTCCTCAGGGTCCTGTAAAATAGGGTGACAAGAGATTGTTATGGGGTTACCCCAGAATGGAATGAGATAGTGCACACGACACCTGGCAACAAGTAGTCACTGAAATTGGCTCCCCCACCTCCTTTCTTAAATCAGCAAAATGGTTAGTGAGTTCCTTATTCTACTAGATTGTTTTTTACAGTATTTTGTCTATTTAAGAGATGTGACCTCTTCGTTTTTGGGTTCTTTTTTTCTGCTCTGATTATAAAATGATTCTGAACTCCATTTTCTCATCTATAAAATTGGTTTGAAGTCTACTCCACTGTTTCATTGAGGATTTACTGAGCTAAAGATCCTGGCCTACCCAAGGCTCTCAATGCCTGTCCTGTGTTACAGTCTGAATGATTGTGCCCCCCTCCCCTCAGCTCCTATTGAAATCCTGACCTCCCCCTGTGTGATGTCATTAGGATGGGGGCTTTTGGGGGACAGTTAGACTATGAGAGTGGAGCTCTCATGAATGGGATTACTACTTATCAAAGCACCTCAGAGAGCTCTCTCATTCTTTCTCCCATGAGAGGGTGCAGCAAGGAGTTGACAGCCTGCAACCTGGACCCAGGCCTCACAGAACCAGATTGTTATATGAGCCACTCTCTCTCCATTACAGTGGCCAGAACTAAGATACTTGGTGCCTTTAGAGTTATCCTGTAGGTTGTCTTCAAAGCCACTCAGCCCCTAGGGGAGGTTCTGGTGGGTCCCTAAGGAGGAAGAAAAGAAGGAGGAGAAAATGAAGTGATAGGCCCTCCTCCCCCTCCCAGCTGCCTAGATGAAGTCTGGATGAGGCCAGCTAGACCCTGACACCTCTCTCCTAGGTCTTCCACCAAGGCCCTGAATTCCTCGCTGCCCCTCCTTGGCTCAGCTGCTGGTAGAAGTAAGGAGACCAATTTCCCTTCGCACTGATCTCAGAGTGGGGATCCATGGGGATCTGTGGTCTGAGAGACAGCAGGGCTTTTGGGACACTGACGCCAGTTTCACTGTTGTTTCTCTGGAACTAGGGTTCACTGTGGTTTCTCTGGAACTAGGATGGTTGTCTCCTGTCTGGGCCAGGGAAAAGGTCCAGGAGAGGAATAGCATGGCCAACCACTGACCTGTGGAGGCTAGGGTACCATGGCCAGGGGTGTTGTAGAACCATGTAGCCTTAGTTCCAGAGGTTTCTGAGAAGATTGCCACACATTGTCCTGACTTAGCAAGGCCCACTTTTTGGCCAGACAGCTGCCTGGACATCTGCTCAGCTCTTTATGTACACAGCCTGAGCTGCTCTGAGCCTCCAAAGTTCACTGCCCACCATCCTCATCCATTGTAACTGCAGCTGACTTCCCAAAGCAGTCTGACTACACTGAAAGGTGAATTTCCCATAGCTGGAGACCAGGAGCAGAGTTCATAGAGGTGAATGCTGGTTCCCAGGGCCCAGAAGCCAGGGAGTTTCCAGCCACCCTCCTGCCATACTGCAGTGGGGGCATTACATTGGGTTGGTGACAGTGGCTGGGCCCTTCATAATGATCTGATTTCAGTCTGTAGCACAGCACAGCCACTTTAATCCCAGCCCAGAAGCAGGGCTCGGAGCCACGGTGTCAGTAGACCTCACGTTTCTTGATTGCCTGTGGCCCTGCTATATTTTTTCTCCTTCTTTGCACCATTGTCTTCTGCTACCTTCCTACCTCCATCTCCATCTCTCTCTATATCTCTTTCCCTCCCTGCCGATCAGACAGTAAATGTTCTGGGCACTGACATTGAGCTAGGCACTCTGATAGGCAAGGAGTTAATGATCTATCAGAAGAGAACAGTAACAGGGAGTTACAAGACAGTCTAGGAGTCACAAGCTAAGACTGGAAGAGAATTCCAGTTGAGAAAATTCTCTCTAGAAGAGAATCTAGAGGGCATGTGAAGATATGGGACTACAGAAAGCTCATGATAGTCCCAATGCTCCAGACAACCAAAGTCATAACTGGCAGCAACAACAAAATCTTTCTTTCCTTTCTTCCAGTGCATGATCTGCCAGAAAGATTTCAACATGCAGAAACTACAACAGTTAGAGAAGAATGTGAGGGAAATGCAAACTGGAGCAGAGAGTAGTTTTCTAAGGACATCCTTGGGGGAAGAGTAGTGCTGTTAAGATTAGGATGGGGGAGTTGCTTGGGAGATGGCTCAGCAGTTAAGAACACTGGCTGCTCTTGCAAAGGGACCCGAGTTCGATTCCAAGCACCCACATGGTGGCTAACAACCTTCTGTAACTCCAGTTCCAGTGGATCCCACACCCTCTTCTGACCTCCACGGGCACTGCAGGACATGGGTACACTTACAGACATGCAGGCAATACACTCATACACATTAAATAATAAATAAATATATTTTTTAAAAAGGTTAGGACGGCCGGGCGTGGTGGCGTACACCTTTAATCCCAGCACTTGGGAGGCAGAGGCAGGTGGATCTCTGTGAGTTCAAGGCCAGCTTGGTCTATATAGTGAGTTCCAGGACAGCTGGGGCTACAGGGAGACCTGTCTCAAAAGACCAAAAAAAAAAATGGTTAGGATGAGGAAGAATGGAGGAGGTGCCAATGAAGCGATTCTTTGAAGGGAGGGAGGACAGAGATGACAGAAGGGCATCCTGATGGAGCGGCAACAGTTCTGGCAGAGGTAGAGGCTGTCCGGTCCTGGGGAGGTGTGGTTGGTGATCAGGCTAGGACAGTGGCCTGAGACCACATTGTTCTGCCTAACTGATGACGCTGCCTCACATGGCAACACTAGCCTTGAATTCATCCCCACCCCACCCCCATGGCCACTGTGTCCCAAAAATCAACAGTGGGCCTTCAGGCAGTGGCTGTGGTCTCATAGCCACTTAGCTTCCCTGAAATCTTCACCAGTATCTCACTTTAGAGTTAATTCCATGAGCTCAGAAAGCTCCAAATAATTCATAACAGGGGAGGAGAAAGGAAATGCCAAGCCGCTGGCATTGTGATCCCTTTATCAGATTGGACAGTGAATGTTGCTACTCTTTGGGGAAATTTTAATTGTCAATAGAAAAGTAAGTAGGCGAAGTAGACTCGTGCCTTGTGGCTTGGGTGGGTAGGAAGTGAAAGGATGGGTGTGACACCAGGAAGGATGCAAATGGTGGGGGCACTGGGGTGGGCCCTTTAATCATATCGACTCAGCAAAGATTTAAAATAATGAAGAAGAAAGCTCCAAACTGTGAAGGACTAGTGCATAGAGCATATGGGAAAGTTTAGAGCATGCTGCTCTAAACTTGGTGCTGAACCTATAGGAGATATATATGTAACTATAGATCTTTATTTAGTTCTAGCTGTACATAGGTAGTGGATGGATGGATGGATGGATGGATGGATGGATGGATGGATGGATGGAATCATCTATCTACAGATGGACATTTTACAGTCAAATCAGAGCTTTAGTGCCCTGCTGTGCCTTTCCCCTGATGCTCTACCTTGAACGAATGGCAGGTCACTCATCATGTCCAGGCCTATATAAAGAGTATTTCATGGGGAACACTTATGACTGGAAAGAGGAGGTCTTGAACCCCACTATACCCCTCCAAAGCTTCAGTTTCCCTCTTCTATGAAATGAGCATAACAGTTCCTTCTTCCAAAAGTTCACAGTAAGGTTGCTGGATGAAACACCAAAGTAAGGAATGGAAAGATGGCTCAGTGGTTAAGAACACTGGCTGTTCTTCCAGGAGACCTGGGTTCAGAGCCCAGCATTTACATGATGACTAACAACCATCTCTCCTTACATACATGCAGTCAAAACATTCATACACATAAAATAAAAATAAATAAATAAAAAATAAAATTTAAAAAACCGTAAATGTCCTCAGCATTGCTTGGGGAGAGGAATGTGGGGGGATTCAGTGACCTAGCCCACTGTACCATTGAAAAGAGCAAGCCCTGCCTACGTCTTCCATTCCTGGGATTCCACATTCTCCACTCTTCACCATGATGAGGGAGGGTTTGGAGAGACAGCAAGTCTGGGATGAATTACAACTTTTCACTGTGAAGTTTTAAAATCTTATTTTTGGTGTTGAGTAACCTCAAAATCTGAAGTAGTTCATTAACAGCTGAATTCAGCTTTTGTTTTGGATATTTTCCCTGGAATCGCCTTTTTTTAATGCAGTTGAAGGAGTCCTAAAGCCAGGTATGTGTTCTTGGATAGAAAGGCTGTGTGTGACTTACTTGTGGTGGCCCTTGAGGTGGGGGTTGGGGTGCCCTCCTGCTAGTGGGTAAAGTCAACCCCTTAGTGAAACAGGGGATCCCCTTTTCTGAATGCATCTCTTCCTGCACCCTGCTTTCCCCTTTCTGCATCCTCCTTCTCCAGCAGCCCCTTCTTTTATGTAGCCCATCTTTAACAAAGCTCTCCAACTCCCATTACCTGGTTAACATCACCCCTGAGGCTATAGATTTAAGGCAGTTTTGTGAGATAACTAAGGAAGAAACAAGCCCAGAGAAGGCTTTATGTGCCTGAAACTCACACAGCAAAACACTGGGCAGATTTAGGTTAGGTCATAGACATCCCAGCCCACAGGCTGTTTTGGTCACACATATCACATTGCCTCCTTCCTAATTGCTGCCAGACAGCTCCTTAGAGGGGGTGGCGGGGTCAGCCCTAGTTCTGGGTGATGGGGATAGAGGAACTTTTTTTAAAAATTGTGTGTGTAGGCACAAGTGCCATAATGTACATGCAGAGGTCAGGGGACAACTTGTGGGAGTCAGTTCTCACCTTCCACCATGTGGGTTCTGAGGATCAAACTCAGGTCACCAGGCTTGTTGGCAAGTGCCTTTGCTCACTGAGCCATCTTGCTGGCCCTGGGGAAATTTCTGCGGAAGGCAGGATGTGGTTGGAATTGGAGTGCTGGGAGAGACTGGTGGGAACAAATGGAGAGGGTAAGTTTGGGTGGTACTTGGTCAGTGGAGGAAGCAGAGGGCAGCTGGGGAAGTTGAGAATGGCCTGGTACAGAGCCAGGGCACCAAAGAAGATATTGGATCAGAAGTGGACCCAGGGTCAGTTCTTGTAGTCACTGGAGAGTCTGAACTTTCTAGACATTTTGATTCACTTCAGATGTTTCGCTCTTTTCTTGTCCCATTCAGTGACACCGTAAGATCCTCACATACTCCAAAGACCCCCCCTTCCTAATTCAGACACATCTTTATTGCCCTGTATTTCCATGTCCTGCCAATCAAAACTTACTAGTTCTGTTACCTATTCTTTCCAAACAGCAGGGAGATCTGCTCAGATAAACTCCTTTGCTTAAGTGAGCATACTGGCCTAATTCATTTATTTAGCCCAAATTTAATAACCATTGTTGCCTTAAAGACCAATTCTTGCCAAAAGAAATATGGCTTGAGTCTTATTTTAGGTGTTCTACTAGAACATAAAATAAAAATAGGTGGAATTGTAATCTATTTTATTTAGTCCACTAATTCCAAAATGTTATCATTTCAACATGTAATCAAGGGAGAAAGAGAAGGAGAAGGGGGGGGATGAAGAGAGAGGGGGAGGGAAGGAAAAAGTTTACATTCGTTTTTTCATGCAGTTTTTGAAGTCCACCTGTAGCACATCTTATTCAGGCTGCCCACAAGAAGTCAGTGGTGATTTATAAACTTTCACTATTAAACCAAGAAAATATGTGGGTGTTGAGGAGCTTTGGGGTCCCTTGGTAATCTGGGTGCCTTAGGGTGGAGTGGTCAGTCAGCAGACCTCGGGTATCACATGTCACGGCTTGTTAGCATGGATAACAGGACATTAAAAACACCTTTCCCCACTGCCCTCCTTTGCTATTTGTGTCCTCCCTCATGCCCTACAATCTCCCTCTTAACTCCTTTGAAGTTAAGGGTCACCATCCCATTTCTCTGACCCTGGACGACCGGATCCATGTGAAATTCGTGTCCTTTGGCCTCAGCTGCTACATGGCTCATGTTTGCCCCAACAATTTCTCACACCAGGCTCCTCTCTAACCTCAGCTGCTCTCCACAAGGTCTGAAATCCTGCCATGCCCCTTACTGCCCTAGGCTCCTCCGCTTAGACTCCTTTATCTCAGCATCTCCATCTTTGCTCTGCTCTCCCTAGCCAGATAAGCCCTCAGCGTCTTCCCTTTTCCTTCCCCACTAGAAGCTCTTCCCAGCAAACTGGCCCTTGCATAAAAGCCATGTACTCTGTACTCAAAGCTTTGAGCTTTGAGTCTCAGCTCCTTCACCTCCTGGTGGAGGGAATCATTTAACCCCTGGCTCAGTCCACTCAAACTGCTGTGACAAATTGCCATCTACTGGGTAACTTAAAAATAAAAGAAGTTTCCGGGCATGGTGGTGCACGCCTTTAATCCCAGCGCTTGGGAGGCAGAGGCAGGCGGATCTTTGTGAGTTCAGCTACAGGGAGACCCAGTCTCACAAAGACAAAAAAATAAAAAATAAAAGTTTTTTCCTCACAGCAGCTTCAGAGGCTGGAAGCCCTAGATGGATGAGTTGGCGTGTTGGCTAGCTGGCAAAGGCAGTGCTGGCTCACAGGTCTTCTCTGTGTGTGTCAACCTGGAGGGAGGGGTATGGCAGCTCTCTGCACACTCTTGGAACCCTAATTCCATTCAAGAGGGCTCTGCTCCACATATTCCAGATGTCATCAGAGGTAGGATTTACCATTTGAAGTGAGGGGAGGGGCAGACACAAACATTCCATCTACAGAGAATTCAGTTTCTCTGTGCCTAGTTTCCTCTTTGTAAAACGTGAAACAGAATGATAAAAAGCACCCAGCCTCTGTGGACATGGTTAAGACTAAGTTCAGAATTTGTTGAGTACAGTGCCTGGAGTAAATGTTGGCTCTTTGGGGCTGACTCTTTGGTGGCCTCTGCTTGCGTCTCAAGCGTCTTTTCTCTTGGCTTCTTGCTCTTGGCCTACAGACAAGCCTACCTCCTCAGAGCTCCCCTGCCCCTGTTGAGAACTGAATTCCAATAGAAGACAGCAAAGCTGGAGCCCCATCTGCTGCTGTCTGGAGCCAGAATGGGCATCCTTAACCTCCAGGTTCCTCCTTTGCCAGCAGTCCTCTGAACCACTCTTGGAATGAACCTCACTCTGCATGAACCCCTAGTCACACTAACACACGTCCTAAGCAGACCCACCTTTCCCTTTACCCCAAATCTCTTCTCTCTAGTTCTTGTGCTCCATGAATCTGTTTCTGCTTGTCTTTGCCTGGCACCTACTGTGTGCTCTGTACACACCTACTGTGTGCTCTGTAGATTCTGCTGGGCAAGGCAGAGCACAAAACGCATTGTCATGTGGAGCCTAAAATAATTCAGGAAGTGCTCCTTCTTCCTCCTCACACTGCTGGGCTACTTAACTCCCTGCTTGTGGGCTGTGGAGTAGCTCCAACACTCAGGAAACTGCCAGGTATACAAGAAGTTATATAACTATGCCTGCATTTCAGGTTACACCTGCTGTTGGGCCAGCGAGATGGCTCAGTGGATAAAAGCACTTGCTATACAAGCCTGACAACCTGAGTTCAATTCTCAGCACCCACATGGTGGAAGGAGAGAACTGAACCCCAAAAGTTTTCCTTTGACCTCCACACATGGCATGCTCATGCCTGCATACACACACACACCAATAATAATAATAACATGTATAGCTGCTATCTTGAAAGAAAAATAAAATAAAAGGAGCATGTAGTGAAAGATATTAAGTCTGGCCAGACCTACTGCTCTTTCTTCCCTCTCAAAATCAGTTTGTTCATTCTGCAAATATTTATTGAGCATTCTCTAGGGGCCAGTGTCTGGGAACATGCCTCCCTCATCCCAGCCCTGGCTTCAGTCTTACTCCTCTTCTGCTGGAGGACTTTTGACTAGATGGTGCTGGCCTCCAGCCCTGCCTTCCTCTCACCTGCTGCTGCCCTGCACTCTGGCCACATGCACCGTGACCTGAAGCTGCCATCTTTTCTTCTCTGCCCCATTTGCTTGTTAAGCTCGTGCTCATCCTTTAAAAGCCAAGTCTGTGATGTCTGTGATGCTGTCCTGAACCCCTCTGAGCTTTAGCCACACACCTCCACACCTAAGATGTCCTTTCTTAGGTCTCTTCCCATTTTGGATAGTGAGTTCCTTAAAGGGAAGAACCCTGTCTTGTTTATCCTTGAACCCCAGAACCTGGCCCAGTGCCTGGACCGTCATTTCAGATAGCTGGGTGAGTGCACACATCTGGAGAGACTAGTCTTTGGAAACAAGGGCTTCCTCTTCCTCCTCACATTGTTGGGCTGCTTAACTCCATGCCTGTGGGCTGTAGAGCTTCTCCAACAGTAATGGGGAGATCTGGCCCCAGGAGCCTCATTGACCCTGGAAGGAGACTTGCAGAAGCAGCTGCGGAGAAGCCACATGCTCCAGAGGGCTGGGGTGAAGGCAACATTCATGTTGGGCTTGGCAAGCAGAGATCACTGTGCTCCAGAACACAAGTGGATAAGTATGTCGGGCAGACACTGGGCTGCACATGCATGCCAAGGGGCTGGGCCCCAAATGCCTGCTGACCTGCAAAGAATAGGAGGCATTGTGTGTGCTGGCAGCACTCCAAGGGAAATATTCCATTTGTTCTTCAGTGTTGAACATAGCTCCCTCTTCTAAAGAAGAAAAGCCCAGAGTGAAAATCTCTTGCAGACTCTCATACATCCTGCCCACCAATTTCAAATTAGTTGCTGCCCTTAAAATCTGTGCTGTGAATAAGTCACTGATCCGACTGCTGTGCCTTTATGGAGGCACGGCTGTGGTTCCACCCTGCAGCAGGCAGCAGAAAAACAGAAATAGAAGCTGCAGTCCTTGCCACTTCAGGCTCCATTCCTGGTGGCCAGGGGTCTGAATCCCTTGGAAGTACAGCCTGGCTCCTTCTCACAGCCTCCTTTCCACTCCTGCTTCGAAGCCTCTGACTTTGCCTGTCCATCTCTGCATCTGCTCTGTGTCTCTTGACAGTTCCCTCTTCTTAGCCCTCAGTGTCCCTAAATCCAGGCCCTTTGGACATTTGTGAACAGAACCATGCCTTCATCCAGCTACTAAAAGCTTCATCAGGAATCCCAAATTCAGCTCCAGCTCAATCCTGGTCCTGTGTCATCTTTGTGACTGTGACTGACTTACTAAATCTGTCTGAGCTTTGGCTTCCAAATGTGCCTAATAGAAAAAACCCACAATATTATCACAGAGAGTGCCAGGCAAGAGTCAGTGATAACAATGTAATGCTTGGCACAGTGCGCAGTCTCCACAAACAAATCAACTAAAAACTATTGAGCATTACTGTTTGCTCCCTTCCCCCAGAAACACCAGTAAGTAGAGCTCTTTAGTGTTTTCTACATACCAAACAGTTTGTTAAGAACAGGTATGTATCTGGATGCAGTGGCTCACACCTGTAATCCCAGCACTTGGGAAGCTGAGGCAAGAGGATTGCCTGAGTTTGAGATCAGCCTGGGGGTACAGAGTGAGTTCCAGGCAAGTCTGGGCTACATAGTGAGACTCTGACTTAAAAAAAAAAATTCAGGGGCTGGAGGGGGGTGTAACCATCTGTGCATGCAATATTTACAGAAGCCAGAAGAGGGTGTTGGATTCTCCTGGAACTGGAGTTACAGATGGTTGTTAACTGCCGTGTGAGTGCTGGGAACTGAACCTGGATCTTCTACAAGAGCAGCCAGTGCTCTTAACATCTGAGCCAACTCTCCAGCCCCTATAGCATATACACATTAGCAAGATTGGTAGGAGATTTTGGGCAGAATATGGTTTGAGAGGCACTGAATAGGAGTTTACAAAATTCTTTTTAGGAAGGGAAATAGTGCTGGGAAAACTGGGCTTCCACATTTAGTAGAATGAAACTAGATTTGTATCTCTCACTTTGCAGAAATCAACTTAAAATGGATCAGTGACTTTCCTTAATGTAAGACCTGAAACTTTGAAACTAATAAAGGCAGACATAAGCAAAACACTTCAAAATATATGTATAAGGACTAGAGAGATGGCTCAGTGGTTAAGAGCACTGGCTGCTCTTGCAGAGGACGGACCCAGGTTCAGTTCCCAGCACCCACATGGCAGCTAACAACCATTCGTTATTTCACTTCCAGGGGATCCAATGCCCTCTTCTGACCTCCGAGGGCATTGTATGACATGAGTGCACTTTACATACATGCAAGCAATACACTTATACACATAAAGAAAAAAATAATAAAAAATTTAAAAATATTTGTATAAGCAAGGACTTTCTGAAAAAGACGCATATGGCAGATAATAATGTCAAGAATTAACAAATGGGATTACATGAAATTAAATTTCTGCACAGCAAATGAAACAATCAACAGAGTCAAGACAACCTAAAGAATGGGAAAAAACTTCACCAACTACTCATTAGATAGGGGATTAATATCCAGTATATATAAAAAACTGCAAAATTAAACACACACAAAAATCCAGTCAATTAATGTGCTAGTTAACTGAATAGATAGCTCTCAAAAGAAGAAATGAAAATGGCCAATAAATACATGAAAAGGTGTTTCAAAATTCTTAGCCATCAAGAAAGTACAAATTTAGACTGTTTTGAGATTCTGTCTCACCCCAGTCAGACTGACTATCATCAAGAAAACAAGTAACAAATGCTGGTGAGGGCGTGGGGAATAAAAAACACTCAGCTTCTGGGAGGAATGTAAACTTGTGCAGCCACTGTGGAAATCAGTGTGGAGGTGCCTCAAAAAACTAAAAATAGACATATCCTATGACCCACCCATTCCACTTCTTGGTGTATACCCAGAGGAATATAAGCCAACACACAGAGATACTTGCACAATCAGTCACAATCACCAGGAAATAGAGCCAGCCTAGATGCCTATCAACAAATGAATGAAGAGATTGTGACACATACACACAATGGAATTTTATGCAGCCATAAAGAAAAATGAAATCATAATGAGAAATGGATGCAACTGGAAATCATTATGTTAAGTGAAATAAGCCAGACTAAAAAAACCCTAAATACCATGTTATCTCTCATATGGAACCTAGATTTAATATATATTAAATATTATATCATAAATATATTAAATGAATATATGCACACATACAAAGGAAAAGTAGATGAGAGCTGGGCGTGGCAATATGACAGGCAGGAGAATAGAAAGTTCGAGGCTAGTCTGGGCCATGAAGCAAGCCCTGCCACAAACAAACTAACAAAAGCAGGATAGAGCATGTATGGGGGTCACCTGGAGGGAGGACTGGTTAAAACACAGGATCTGGAGATTCCGATCTTGTGTCCTTTTCTCTTTAAGCCCACTGCTCTCATGCCACAGGTTCCCAGAGGAAGTGTAGAGTTGTGACTGGAACCAAGGCAGACTTTCAGTTTGTCCTGGCTCCGGGGTGTCTCCTGATTCCTATAAGGCAGGATTGGAGATGATAGGGCCATCCCTCTGACTCTGGGGGCAAATGCCCCATTTCTCTCCCTAGTTATCCAAGGAACCATGAATGTCATCCCAGACCCCTCAATTCAGTGAATGGCAGAACATAAAATTAATTTGTACCCCAAAACCCGTGTATCTGACCTAAAAATATGTCTTTGTTGTGGAAATTTTGATAGTACTATTTATGCAAATAACATTTTATGTAGAATTGATATCCTTGTAATTCAACTGTTGCTATCTGGTTAAATGGCAATTAAACACTCCAAGACTCCTTGGAACTTCCAAAGATTATTTAAAACCTAATTGTGTTTGATTGATTAAATAAGACTGCAGCTTTTCAGTCTATTCCTTAGCAAATAAACTTATTTATAGACCTATTACATTTCCTGAAAATGTTTATATTAATAATCATATGATATCCAGGAACTATGGCTGTGGGAATTTAAGTCTCGAGTCCTTCTTTTGCTAAACTTGATAGCTGATTCTCTCTGTTTCGACTCCACTAGCAACTTGCTTTGTAGACAGTTATAGAAACAGGAGCTTAAAGGGTCCACACTGTGCTTCGAAGCTTACTCTCTGGAGTTGGATGAACCTTCCCGCTTACAGATTTTCACCTTGAACCTGTTAATATGATCATTATCAAGTTAAATAATCAATTTATACAATCTGTAATTGTACAATATAGAGCAGTATGCAGTAACAATTATAACAATGTAAGCATTTGAATTATATTTGTCTCAGTTCTCTTACTGTAAAATGGTTATAATGGGAAATGAAAATATTAATAAGTATTCAAAACTTTACCTGTGAACCTTCTGAATAATTCCTTTTTAAGGAAATTTTGGGCACAGCCTGCCTCGCTATTGATCCTGTTATTATATAGACTAGGTTATCCAGCAAGAACAAAGACCAGGACAGTGGAACCAACATTGGGCTCCTGGGGCAGAGAGAGCCTGGCAGAGGTGAACTGTGGGTAGGTGAGGGAGGAGCCAGGAGATGAGACTGTGCAGGGGATGCTGGGAACAAAGCTGTCTGCTGCTGGAGCAGTTGCTCCACTAAATCAAGACACCCAGAATAGCAGGGAGAGGAAAGCAAAACTTAAGATTTTTGCTTTGTGCTAAGAATGCACTTCCCTTCTGTATATTCCCTGGAGACTGTAGTGAAGGTTTGGATTTCTTCCAGTTAATTTTTTCCTGCTTAACTGCTGTTTCTTTGAACACAATCCCGAGCTTAGACTGGGTCATGAGGCAGCCATCTTTTTCTTGTGTACAGATACTGAAGGATGAGTAAAGGGCTGAATACAGAGAAGGTGCTTAATTGAGGTTGGAAACTGTTTTTATTGTTGTGTTTGGTACTTCTCTGTAGCCACAGGCTGCAAACAAAGGTCACCAGTGGGAGTATGAGCAGTTTTTTGGCAGGCAATCACTACAATAAAAACTCCATTATTCTCTAGTTGAACTGGAAATACCAGCTATGTTGTTTTTAGAGAGACCATCAATTCAGTGTCCTCCAGAGCACCAGGCAGACAAGTGCCACAGCATGAAGCTTATAACAGAAAGCACTACACCAGGAGCCTACAAAGCAAAGTCTGACCTTGGCTGTGTTAGATGGTATAAACAAATCATGGAGCCTCTGTATCCTGTATCCCCATTAGCAAATAAGGATGATGTCCAAGGTTCTCTTAGAGATTTCTCTTCTCTTAGCAAACTGACTGAACACTCATCACTTATAAAACCCAGGGTTGGTGTTATGAAGGGTTTGCAGAAGCAAGAAGAGGGATCTGGACGTGAAAGTGGCCACAATGTGGCTTGAAAGGAAGAGTAGTTACCTAATAAAAGTCTGTCTATCTGGCCAAGTATACTGGCATGCGCCTTTAATCCCAACCCTCGAGAAGCAGAGGCAGGTGGATCTCTGTGAGATAGAGGCCAGCCTAGTCTACGTAGTGACTTCAGGTGGCCTGGGACTAGAGAGACCCTGTCCAAAAGAAAAATGGGGCTGGAGAGATGGCTCAGTGTTTAAGAGCAGTGGCTGCTCTTCTAGAGACCCGGGTTTGATTCCCAGCACCCACATGGTGGCTAATAACAATCTGTAACTCCAGTTTCCAGGGAATCCAGTGCCCTCTTCCAACCCCTGTGAGCACTGCATGACACAGGTGCACCTGCCTACATGCAGGCAATACACTCACACACATTTAAAAAAAAAAAAATGTCTATCTGTAGTATGTTCTGGATGCCCAGTCATTATGTGATACATCTGAGCTGCTGTTCAGTGATTTCAACTGGGGCACGACTTTCAGAGACATGTTTGTTAGTGACTTCATCCACTGTCTTTCTCTGTTTTCTAAGAGATAATTCTAGGTAACAGAATATCTGAGACTGGGAAGTTTATCATGAACAGAAATTTCCGTGGCTCATAGTTCTGAAGACTGGACAGTCTGAGAGCCTGGTGCCTGGTGCTGGCATCTAGAGGGCTTTTGTGTCATCCCGTGGCAGAAAGCAGAACGGAAAGAAAGGGCAAGAGTAACTGAGCAAGAGAGGGCCAAACCTACTTTCTCTATGAGACCACTTTCTCAATAACTAACCCACTCCCAAGGCAACGTGGAGTGGGTTATTGAGCAAGTGGTCTCATACAGACTCAAAAAGGCAGAGCCCTCGTGACCTCTCATTGGGTCGCATCTCCCAACACTGTTGTAGTGGTGATTAAGTTTCCAACACATGAACTTTGTGAAGCACATTCAAATGTCACACCCACTTTAAAGCACAACAAAACAAAACTCAGCTCACAACAGTGGACAATCTTCCTTTGTATGTCCAGACAGCACACAGAATGAATCCCATCTGCTTCCAGAAAACCTTAAAGTAAATCGAAGTTCTTAGAGCCGTTCTTCTCTCTGGCTCATTTCTGATGATACCTACCTTCCTTCATCCAGCATGCTGCTGAGACTGAGTGTTCCTCGTCCTTGTTTGACACACCACATATGTCTACTCCTTTGCTCACTGAATATAGAAGGCTAGATGAGGTCTTATGCAATAATTAGAAAAGGTTTCCAACTTGCTTGAAAAATGTGGCAATATTATTGTCTCCACCCAGATATCTGGGGATCACTTTTCGTCTTCAGTTTGGTATAAAGTCATTCCCGAATGTGTAATCTGTATGTGTTTCAGCCAAGAAAAACCTCCCCGGGGAGGCAAAAGCCACAGCCCACGCAAGTTCTAAACAGTCTGCACCTGTGGCTCATGCTAGGCATCCACACTGATGCCTGAGAAGCTTTCAGTTGGATTCTGAACAAGGACAGTAATGCCCGGGATAGGAGCTGCCTAGAGAGGCGCAGGGGTGCCTCCTACCACTGCAGTGGGTGTCTGTCTCTGCCCCCAAGATGCTTCCACTTAAGGACTGCGCAGAGGGAGGAGAGGAGCTGAATTCCTGGGAAACATTTACTCTAGGTTGTGGTTCCCAAATCATCTATACTATGGCCCAGACTGTCAGAGCAAAAATCCTTGTGATCCACTGAGTGCACTCTTTCCCATGCTCCAGTGGAGTTGTGGTGGTCGTTATAAAGATTAGAGGGGGAGGGGCCGGAGAAATGGCTATGCAGTTAAGAGCACTGGCTGCTTTTGCAGAGAACCCAGGTTCAGTTCCCAGCACCCACATGGCAGCTAACAACTGTCTGTAACTCCAGTTCCAGGGGATCCAATGCCCCCTTCTGGCCTCCATGGGTATTCCATGACCCAGATGCTCTTACCTTCATGCAGACAAAACACTCATACACATAAAATAAAAATAAATCAAAAAATATTTTTAAAAAGAATTAAAGGAGAGAAAAATAAAATGGCAACGCTACAAATACTGCATTCAACAAAAATTTCTAAAGACAATTGTATGGGTGGAACAAGAACAGTTACCATTCAAGACAGTGCTAGTGCCTGCAGCAGTCAAGTGTGGTAGTTGCAAACTTTGAACCCACTCTAGCAAGCTTGCAGGAGAGGAATTTATTGAAGGATATCAAGTAGCAAGATGTTACTCTACCAGCCTCCCCAGAGTCACTAGCCTGTGGTCTGTCTTTTACCTGGGCATTGCCTTCCAGTTGGGAGTCTGACTTGGATGGAGGACCCTGGATATCAAGTAACTGGGTCCTTACTTAGG